>NW_026000057.1:2209010-2308542 GCF_001458135.2 Marmota marmota marmota | reverse complement strand
GGGGGGGGGGGGGGGGGCACCTCCAGAGGGTTCCTCTACCTCCCAGTAGCCCCACCTTGGAGACACATGGGCCTTTGAGGACATTCAAGGTCTGAACTACAGCCTGTCCATGAACATGGGCCCTCCTTGAGACTGACTAGGACCTAAGGCAAAGACACCATCGCTGAGGCAGCAGCTGTGAGCAAGCAGGTAATCTTGGGCCATGAGCAGACAAGGGGCTTGGCTGGAAGCTTCCAGGTATTCCGCCATTTACCTACTTTGGCGCTGCACAAAATGGAGATTATTGGTGGAGGTTTCTTCTGCGCTCTGAACTTCCCGATTTCCTGAAAGCTACAAGGGGCTTCTTGGATCCTTACTCTCTTAGCCTTTGTAGAGGTTTTGTGTAAGGGCTCAAATTCCCTGTATTAAATCCTTTTCCACTTAAAATACCTAGAGAGGGTTCTGCTTTCTTGCCCAAACTCTGAGCGATGCAATGTATATAACCAAGAAGAGATATTAAGAGCTACAGGGTGAATTTTTTATATAACTCTCTAGTAAGTACTCATAGGGACCCAGATAATTAACGAGGGTCAATTTTTTTTTAAATTTCTTCATATTATCCAAACTCCCCCCACCCTCTTCATGTGTTTCACTCCTGTTTTTTATCTCATACCTGTGATTTGTTTTCCCTATCAGGGCTCTTGGCTTGTACATGGTAGACTAATAATACTCACTAATTTAAAAACATGAACTGTGCTTACACCCTTGATTTAAATACATTTCAACCATCAAATTTGTATCTAACTAGCAAAGGTTACTACACTTTCAAAATAATTCACAAAAAATCTGATATTCACTTGTACCAGGGAATAGTTAGTTCCTCCCCCAGTGTGAATAATGTCGAGTCATTGCCTATTCATTCTTGCATGTAATCATTTGCCCAGGAAATGTTTATTGATCATCTACTTTGTTCAGGCAATACTATAACCACTTAGGATGGAGTGAACAAAACCGGCAGAGATCCCTGCCCTATTCCTCTCCCTGCTTTGATTTGGTCATACAACTTGAGACTGGGTGCCATTGCCTTGGTTCCTATGTGTTATGTGCCTCACTGACTAAGGAATTACTCTTAGGGGGATCTTGAGGGTCCTGAGTGTAGATCCAAATGTGTAACTGATTCTTCCTATCAGGAAGAAGCATAGAGTGCAAGCCCCTGTGAACCTCACCTTCCCAGGATGCTTAACATAGATATGACACTCTGTTTAGCTCACTACCTGATGTCACCTAGGTCACACAGGTATAGAGACAACCTTCTTTCCTGCAAGAAAACCCACTCTTTCCTCTTTAGTAGACACAGCAGGAGTTAGGCACAGTGTCTCCCTGGGCCTTGGCAAATTGTATTCTACTGGGATGGATAACATTTCCTAGGGCTCTCATTTAGTTCCTTCTTGCCTATGGCTTATAGTATTGCTCTCTTTGTTTATTTTACACATAAAATAGTCTGGGAGACCCTCGTAGAGTGATTGCCTGGCACGCATAAGGCCTTGAGTTCAATCCCCAGAACTACACACACACACAAAGTCTGGATTGGTTGCTTATTTTCATATACTGTTTTTGGCATACATCCATAAAGAAGTCCTGATTGTCTTTGCTCATACGGTACCTGTAAGTGACTTCTGGGATGAGGATGACTCATTGCTATGACTAATTTTGGTACATTTCCTTTGCAAAGGAGAACCCTATAGTTAACCCTAGTACATTATAAATATCCTGAAAAATTAAATAGTAAGCTATGAGCAAATGACAGAAATGCATTGCCCTCATGCATATATTTTGTACTTCTTTGGAAACTGAAGCATCCACTCCAACATTGGTTAGGATAATTTTGCTTCTCTTCATGAATAAGGGAGGCTGAAGCAGTCACTCTACACCTGCTGGTCCTGCAGCAGGCTAGAGGGAAACCAGAGTCATAAGTGGTTGTGGTTGCTGTGGAGTCTTAGGCTGCTGAGGTTGGGCCTTGGCCTTTCTCTCCTGCTTCACGCTCAAGGGATGATGCTCTGAGCAGGGCTGAGTAGGACAGGGCTGGGAGTGGATGTGGTGAGACCTGATGATCTGGGCCAGCAGAGCAACAAGAAACCCAGGAATTGCACTGCCCATGAGCAGTCCAAGAGATATTCAGGCAGCTGAGACTTGACTGTATTCAAAAGAACCTGTGATAGAAAATAACACAGGTCACTTGAATTCATTCTAAAAATGTAAGTCAACTAGTATAGCATAGACCAAAGGTGGAAAATCTATGCTTCTAGGTTCTCATTCTCTGTGTGCACATGTCACAGGAGAAGACAAATCTCTGAAGAAAGGTCTGGGGAGTTCCTAGACAGAAGAGGAAACTTGACTCAGGGCCAGGGGGTGTCTTGGCACAGTGAAGGAAAACAATTTCTTCACAGTCCAAAAGCACAGAGAGAGGTTTATTTAGGAAAGGAGATGCAAGTTCAAGGGAGAATGGGGACAATCTCAAGAGAGATGCCTTTGAAGTAAAGCAAGAAAGATGCATTCTGTGGGGCTATCTGCAGCATCCTGTTGGTGTGGGGTGTTAATATTTAGAGAGGGACGGTTGCTAGGGTCTGAACTGGAGGTGGAGTCAGGGTAGGGCTACATAATTTTGCACCAGTTTTCCTTGCACTTGCTCGTTGGTTACAAGGGCTCAGGCCAAGAGCGTGATGCTTGGGAATTGCGATTGTTCCTGGACATTTCATTGGTTTATGGCCTCTTCCTTTGAGACTCAGTATCTCTCTCCCTTTATCCCCAAATTCTTATTTCACAAACATGTAAGTAGAAATCAGTAAGTAGAAATCAGGTCAAATATATTTTACTGTTTGTATCTTGTTGACTGTCTTCCTACAGAAGCAGCCTAAGCTAGGTAGAGGAAAGAGTCAACAACCGTGAAGGGAATGGGAGAGGAAAAGGGAGCAGGGTAGTCGGGAGAACTTTTAATTATTTTATCATTTAAAGTGATGTCACTGTTAACATTTTTATTTTAACTTAAAATGTATAGATCTATATTTATTCACCAATCTTTTAATATATATTTATTTTTTTAAATTATTATTTTAATTTTACCAATTGATGGGTACTGTGTGACAATGCTACCCATGTAGGTATGTATAGTGATCAGATCAGAAAGCTGGGGACATAGCTCAGAGGCAGAATGCATGTGGGAGGCACCGGGCTTTGCTCCTGAGCATTGGGCGGGGAGAAGAAGAAAGAAAGAATAAACAATCAAATCAGGTTACTTAACACTTCTGTCTCTTTAAACTTAAAAACCTTTGACTCGCACGAAGTAATACATACTTGTGGGACACAGTGACATATTTCAATAAATGTATATAATATGTACTGATCAAATCAGGGTGATTTAACTTTCCACCTCCTTATCATTACTTTGTATTTGGAGCTTTCAAGCTCCTCTCTTCCAGTTATTTATAAAACATAATAGGTTGTTTTAACTACAGTCTCCTCATGGGGCCATAGAACTCTAGGACGTTTACTTCCTTGTAACCGTGTTCGGGTACCCCCAGCCTCCCACTATCTGCTGTCAGCAACCCTTTCTAGCTTCTGGTAGCAGCATTATACATTCCAATCAACTCTTTAAAACATTCATATAGGAGAGATTACATGCAGAATTTACCTTTCTGTGTCTGACTTGTTTCCCTTACATAATGTCCTCCAGTTCCATTCATTTTTCTGCAAACGATAGGATGTCATTCTCACTGTGGTCAGCCAGTGTTCCATTGTGGATGTCTACCACATTTTCCTCAACACATTCATCCACTGATGGGTACCTAGCCTGGCTCTGTATCTTAACTGTTATGAATAGTGCAGCAACACACATGGGAATCCACATGTCTCTGACACGCAGGTCTCATTTCCTTTGGATGTATACCTGGAAGTGGGACAGACAGCTGGATCAGATGGTAGATTCTATTTTTAGTTTCTTGAAGAATCTCCATGCCATTTTGGGGAGGAATTTTAAATCAGTTATCCAAAAAATACAAGGAGAGGAAATACCAGGAGCCTAGTATTCAGTAATAAATTGTCTTATATCAGAAAAAAAAAAAAAAAAAGAAGAACCTTAGGAAATTAGGAGCTAATTTTAATACCTTTTCCACCTAATTCTATTTGAAGTGTTGATGAAGTTCAGGAAATACTACCCCCAAATATGATACTTTGATATACTGATTCCTTTGAATAGAGGGTGCTTGGAGATGGTAGATGCAGGCAGTGACTTTCTATGAGACAGATCCTAAAGGAACCAGCTGCCTAGAGACAGATCCTAAAGGAACCCAGTGGTCATGAATCCCCTCCCTGGGAATCTTAACCAGGGAAGATTGGGATCACAGGCAAGGACAGCAGAGGTTGACACTATTCCACACGACCTGTCAGCTATTCTGAGGGCTGCTTCAGGTACTGCTGCTACCTGAGAGGCTCTACCTGCACAAGACCACCTTTAGTCACCAAGAGCTCCCTCCCCTCGCCTCCTCCTCACCTCCCCCTCACCTCGCTTGTCTCCACCACCTCCCAGAAACTCCAAGCCCTATTTTTTATTCTATAGCTCAGGATGCTATAGAAGCTTCAGTCTGCCCCTTCTGCACTCATATTTTGTTGGTTTTTCTCCTGTGAATCTGGTTTTACGTCAATTTAATTTGTAGCCCAGCCAAGGAACCTAGAAAGGTAGACAGAAGCCATCTTTGGCTCTCTCCAGGCCTGAGGTACTGCTGGGGAGACACTGAAAAGCCAGTCTTTCTGGTTGACCCCTACCCCTTTGTAGTCAATTTCTACTTTAATCCAGCCTATCTATTGGTATTCTGCATGGTATTTATTAAATAAAGGAAGGTAATAAACATTAAATATAGGAAGGCATAGCTGGAGATGTTCCAGGTTTGAAAACGGGGTTGTAAACGGGCAGCAGAACACTCCTGGGCAGCACATTCCAATTTTGTTGGCTAACCAAGGGGTGGTACTGAAAAAAAAAAACTTAAGCAAATATTTTTTCAGTTAATGGGCACAATTACTGAAATTTCACATAACACTTTAATCTTGTACTGCTGTTCAATTTCCCCTCCACTTTCAATATCCAACCTTTTAAAATACACATTTGCAGAGTTCAATTTGCTTTAGCAAGTTTTGAAGAGTCCTACCAAGTGGGTGGAAACATGCTTTGGCTTGGTTCAAGCTATGAATTTCTTCTCTTTTCCATTTATTTGTCTCCCCCAGATTTTCTTGTCCTGGTTTAGGGAATGTGTTGAGGGCAGGGAGGTTGCTGGGGTCTGGAGGCAGGAAAAGGGGGATTTATATAAGTTTATATATACTATTGGAGCATCTTTTTTAAGACAAAATCTCTCCAGGGAACAATTTTAGCTTTTTACATGCCAGTCATATAGTGACTTTAATATCTTTATTTAATTATCACTTTTACTACTATCACGATTATTTCTACCCAATTTCTTCCTACCAGGAAAGATTTGAGGAGATTGTAATCCCAATCATAGTTAATTAATGGAATAGTAAAATTAGGAGGTAAATTTAAAAGCCATTATAGTGCAGGCAAAGGAATTATAACAGATCATCAATTATATTCAGATGTTTATTGTAATGAAAACAACAAAAAGAGCAGATATAAAGCTGTATTTATTGAGAGCAGTCTTGCAATTGTTTCCCATCATGCATCAGAACACAGAAAAGCACTTATAATAATGCCCAATAATATCCAATTATCGCATCTTTGGTGTTTTCATTCTGGAGAAAATTTGGTGATAGATTTATTCTCACTGTAGTTTACTGTGATATTCCAAACATGCATTAAGCAAAGGTCATGGCTAGGGAGTTCAGAATGTTTGTAAACCTGTCTAGGGATATGAAAAGGTGCTGTTACCAGGGGTAACTGAAGAATTTGGCTCCAGGCCAAAATTGTATGTGCGATTTATTTGGGGGGGATGGTGGGAGCTGGCCACAGGCAATGATTGGAGTTAGAACCTCTCATGGGGAAGGCTGCCCTCCCCACATGGCGCTGGGTGCACAGTCTGGACAGAGCCTCCTTCAAGGACTCCACCACACAGACTAGCCACACTCCCACGAATAACTGCGTTCCTAGTCCAGTGCCTCCTGGCGCAGGCCTCCTTATCAAGTCTCTTTTCTCCACTTTCAGTACTTCTACTCCTTGTTCCCTCTTGCTGTCCCCATGGGCTATGAGACAATCTGCCCTGTTGTGTCTGGCTCACCTGGAGCTGTTCTGGGGGCAAAGTGAGCACACAGACGGGAGCTGACACCTCTTCCTGGTTGGCCTCTTGCTTCTAGTGTACTGCAGTCAGAGAATAAAAAGTTTCTTTTCATTCAATTTGGCCTGTCTTCCTTCACCACCTCAGGACCTGTCTGCTCAGCTCTCTCCAGTTCACCTCTTGGCAGCCATTAGATATCAAAGTTTGGAATAAAGACAATTTTTATTTCTTATCAAGGGCGAATGGACCTTTATTCAACAACCATCGGGCAGCCATTCTTGGATGCTCCTCACAGTATTTATCACTAGACTTCACTGTCAGAGTGATGGGAAGAGGTTGTGGTTTGAATGTGCACCCCCCCACACACAGTTAAAGTTGAAATGGACTCTTCATCGTGGTGGTGTTAAGAGCTAGGGCCTTTGGGGGAAGGATGTCATGTGGGGGAGGAGGGGTCCTCCTCAAGAAAAAACTAGTGCCTCACAAAAGGGCTGGAGGAAACTAGCAGGTGTCTCCTTTTGCCGTTTCATCTTCTGCCATGTCAAATGCAGCCAGCGCGGCACCAACTTGGAAGCAGAGCAGCCCTCGTGGATGTCAAACCTGCCAGCACCTTGACCTTGGAGTTCCAGCCTCCAAAATGATAACAGACTAATTTCTATTCTTTATAAATTACCCAGTGTTGTGTAATTTGTTATAGCAACACAAATGGACAGAAAGGGACACATAGTATAGTCCTCAGTGCCTTCAGGAGTATCCATCGGCCCAACACTGGTTCATCTGGGTAGCAGTGCTGGGCCCCAGATGAGAATTAGAGTTTTTGTCTTATGTGAGGCCAAGAGTCATTTGCCTTGGAATTTATAAGACTTTATTATATTTCCCAGAGCAGAGAAATCCATGGTTTACTTTTAGGATATTCCCAGGTTAGTTTCCAGATTCTTGGCAAATGAATACTTTTCACATATGTGGACATAGGGGAATACCTATTCTATTATTTACTATTTACTAAATTTGTAGATTTTGAACAAACAGAGGTGTTATAATTTGAAATGTATCCCCTTTTCTTTCAAATTCATAGGTTGGTGCCCTAATCTCCAAGGTGACTATATTTGAAGATGGGGGTTTTAAGAGGTAATTAGGTTAAATGAGGTCCTAAGAGTGAAGTCCTAATCCCAGTGGGATATAAGAAGAAGACACACCAGAGATCTCTGTCCATATGCATGTGCAGAGACTAGTCCATGTGAGGACACAGAGGAGACAACTATCTACACCCCAGGAAGGAGGCCTTCCCAGAAACCAACCCTGCTGGCACCTTGATCTTGAACTTCCAGCCTCCAGAATTGTGAGAAAATAAATTTCTATTGTTTAAGCCATATCAAAGTTTGGAATAAAGACAATTTATTCTGTTAGGGAAGTCTGAGCATATTAATACAATGAGGAGAACAATAATATGTATAAAATTTATTGTCTAAACATAAAGCAAACAAAAAAATCTGGCAGAGCATTGGGCAATTGATAGAATGTAAGACTATCCATTTGACCTTGATAAGGTTCCTTCAAGTAGCCCAGGTTTATTGACATAGGATTATGTTTCTCTCTTTGTGGGTCTGATCGTACCATTTTTGTTCTGCTGAGAACAGCATTTCCTGAAACTTGTATTTTAAATATTAGTAACTGATTTTCAGTTTTTATAATTTGGCCTTTCAACAAAGATTTGGACATTTAAATATAACAAATGCATGTACTTACATGTCTTTAAATCAACATAAAATACAAATATTATAAAATTTAAGAGTGTAAAAATTAAAGCTAGAGTTGATAGGCTGGAAGATGGTGAGGAAGAGAGTTGGAGCAGGATGTGGGGAACTAATTCCTCATTTTAGACATCATAGAGTTGAGAAATACTATCTAAAGTAGGTTAGGAAATAGAAGATATAGTTTATTAAAATTATAAAGATTAGCAGGAGATGCTAGCAAGTTAGCACTGTTAGTATTGGAGGAGAAGTAGCTGCTGAGTGAGCAAGATCCTTTGTTATTTATGATGTAAGATCAACAGGTACGACGAAAATGGACACACCAAGAAATAGAAATGTAAGGATATTGTTTTGAACTAAAATCCCCCAAAGCCATCAGCAGATGGTCTTGGAGCCTCTGCAGAGAACTGATCAGCAAAGCTCCTCTTCCCCATGCAGTTTCTGAACAGATGGAGGAATAAGGCAAGGAATAAGGCTGTTGGGAGATTCTAATGCTACTATATTATTAATAAGGCAAAGCTGAAGTACGTGGCTTGGGAGAGCTAAAAGCCAGGCTTAATGCACTTCGGGAGGAACCTCACCCATAGTCATAAAAGTACTGGGCCAGGGCAGCCTTTCTCACATTTTGGGAAGGGCCTATTCCTGGAAAAGTAGCAAATGCCCTTCCCAAGAGAGAGGGGAAAAGGAGCAAAGCCAGGCACCCACAGTTTATTTTTCTCAAATTTACCCTCAGGTTAAGCCATTTTTTAAAGTTAATTCATGGTGGGACAGAGAGAGATCAGGTAAGTCACATCTCCATACGGAGGGAGACACCAAGACTAAGGAGTTTTTTCTTCTTCACAATTGCCTCTAGGGAGTCAAAATTGCATTTGATGTGGGGTGGATGGGAGAAGAATTTTAATTTTAAACCCCTTTGTCTTTTATACCTGTATAACTTTTGAGTCCCTCCAAATTTGGGCAGAATGTCAATAAAAAGGAAGAGGCGAAGAGGTTTTGTTCTGGGCCTAACCACACATTGACCTATTTTTGTTCTTATTTTATCCTTCAACCCAAACTGGAGATTTAGGTTGGGTCGAAAGAGATGAGGAGGCAATGGAAAGATTAAAGTAAGAACAAAGAAATAAATGTCAGCTCAATACTGTTCCGTTCTCCTGAATGTTTATCTCAATTCACTTCTGAATATTTATCTTCAGGTACATTTTCTCTGACCAGGAAGCTAGGCCTCAACCCACTTCCATATGGTTACTTTCATTTGACCCACTAAGATAGCCACCCTCTCCTGTTCTTTTGGATTCTCAATAGTCTTGTTTTCTCTTCTATGTGAATAAATTCTAACAAGGCCAGAGTCCAGAGAGGCCCCTTCGAACAGGCCAATGGCCACTCCAACAACCCTCAATCACCCCTTGCCCATCACTCTTCATTCCATTAACCCCTTCATTCCATTCACACCATTGCATTCACCAAACATCCCTCTGGTGTTTAGAACTAAGCATCACTTCTTCTTGGTGTCCAGGTGGTCAAGAACTGGGCAGTCCTGGATCTTCATCTGGGTGTAGTTACACAAGTATACACTTGTGAAAATTTATTGAGTTGCTTGCTATAGACTGATGAGCTTTATTTAATTTACTATATCAATTTAAAATACCAAACCAATTTAAAAACCCTCACCTTCAATTTCTTGGCAGCCTGTATCCCTGCCCAAGACCAAAGCAAGGACAGGAGGACTTGTATTCTGAAAACACCTTTACGGTGGGGCTTTCAAACACTCCACAACTGGCCAGTGTCTCTCTGCCTTTTAAATATTTCTTTCCTCAACACTTACTAAATATTTTCAATGCACATTAAATTTCTTCTCATCAAACCTTCCTAAAGTGTGACACAGAAACAAGAATCCACAAAAAACTGTTATATTTGGCTGTATTAAAAACCCCTTCTTCCTGGCAAACACACCATGAGCAAAATCAAAACATGGATGAAAAGATCAATAAAAGTGGGAAAACATATCCACAACTTCAACAGCAAGCAAAGTGCTATGTCCCTAAGAGAGAGTTATGACAGTTTATAAAGGACTAACAACCCAATAAAAAACTGGGCAAAGGATATGAATACTTCCAAAGCCCCAAACAAACAGATGCTTCACCTCCTTCACAAGAAAAGTGGAAAATAAAATTTAGAAGTAAAAATGAAAATAAAAATTACACTAAGATACCATTTTTTAAGCTGTTGGGCCGGATAAAATTCAAAGGTTAGATATGACATGCTGTTAGCAAGGCTGGGGACACAACTCTGCCTTTCGTTGCTTAGGAGAACAACTTTTCTAGTTTTTGTAGAGGGCAGTTTAACAGTGACTGTCACTTACAAATGCAAATGTCCTTCGAGCTAGCAGCTCTATTAGAAATTGAAATGACAGGCTATATTTTGACAGGCAAAATGATACCTATTCAAGGCAACACCATTGTCTGTAATAGTGAAATAGTGTAAATGACCATAATATATATGAATTGAAGTCTGGTTAAATAAATTATGATATATGCTTACAATAAAATAGTAGGCAGCTATAAAAACCAAGAAAGTCCCCTTTTTTTGGTACTGGGGATTGAACCCAGGGGCGCTTAACTGCTGAGTCACATCCCCAGCCCTTAAATTTTTTTATTTTGAGATAAGGTCTTACTAAATTGCTCAGGGTCTTGCTCAATTTCTGAGACTGGTTTTGAACTTGAGATCCTCCTGCCTCAGCTTCCCTAGCTGCTGGGATTACAGGCGTGTGCCACTGCACCTGGCAGGTTTTTTTTTCCCCTGAGTATAGGTTACAAATAATCTTTTGTATCATTTTCCCAGTTTAACACCACAGTCACTGGGTTTTATCTTAGCTGCATTTTTATCATTTAGAGTAGGATACACTTATTAACCCACTTATACTCCAGTAGTCTTATCAATGAAAAACATTAGAGAACTAAGGACAAATAATGGAGTCACTATTTCACTGATCCACATCTAATTTCAGGAAAATCACCACCATGCCCAGCCCTCTTGGTTTAATACAAAAAAAAATCTAGATTATTGTTAAGTAAAAAAAATATTATAGATAGAATGAAGTGCAGTATGTGTTAATATTTGTGTAAAAAAGGAAGGGAAAACATGTGTATCTATATCAGCTAATAAATGTATAAAAACACTCTAGAAGAATAAGCAAGAAATGAAATAAAAATATTGCTTATGGGAGACATTTTACTTAAATTTTTGTTTGTTTTAATGTTTGAAACTTAATGCCAGTTCAAAACAAAACAGCAACAACAACAAAACAGTAGCAGGTTCACCTGTCCCCTCTTGGTGGCCCATAATGGCTGAATGTGCCCCTTCGGTTCATCACGGAAAGGAGAAAATCTTCCTTACAGTCAGTTGTAAACGTGTTCAGCACTTAGAGATGGATGGAAGGATGGAAAATATTGATTGATATTTTAGACATTTATTTTCTTTCCTCATATATTGCTTTGCAATCGGAGCTGATATCCCCACTTGTGAAGCTATAGAAGTTCTCGCTCCCGTTTCTTCTTTGTGATTATGTCCCTTGGCTTCTGTGCTCATTGCCCATCTGATGCTGGAGACCTGTGGCTCTAGATCCCCACTTTTTTTTTTTTTTTTTTTTAGTATCAGTGATTGAATCCAGGAGGACTTAACCTCGGAGCCACATCTCCAGCCCTTTTTAAAATATATATTTTTTATCCCCACTCTTAATGGGAAAAACCTCCAAATAAAGAGATTTCCTCTTGTTAATATGAATGACTCCTCCCAGAGCGACTTCAATGAGAATGGGAAGGGATAATGAGGTGTCTTGTTATAGAGACTAAAACTTAACACATCCATAATAATCTTTTTTTTTTTTTTTTTCTTCAGTGCTGGGGATGGAACCCAGGGCTTCATGTCTGAGAGGCAAGTGCTCTACCACTGAACTTCACCTCTCTAACCCTCAGAATAATCTGCTGCCCTCACTTTTCTATATTTGGGCCACTCACTCCCATAGCTCCCTACTCCATTGCTCACATAATCCATTTAGACAAACCAGAAATCTAGACCTCATCCATGGAAACTGAACTCCATATCCTGAGACGTAATCTATCAATAGGTCTATGAATTTTATTTCCTAAGTATCTCTTGACTTTCTTCACCTCTTTCCATCTCACTGAGATCACGTTAGCCCAGATAATCATGATCTGGGTGTAGATTACTGCAGTATCTGCATTCCTCTCTTTTTCTTCCATTCCTTCCTAATCTTCTTCCACTTTCTCCATCTTTTTTTGTGAAATATAATATTCATTCAGAAAGTCATGTAGTGGATGATTTTGGTGACTTCCCAGGTTACCTATAGTAGCAGGTACACCTGCTGTGAATGTTGGCTGACAACTTATAGTTGTCTGGAGTTTTCCCTCTGCCACATCCAGCTGCTGTACCTGCCTGGTCAGTCTTGCTGGCACTTTCTGCCCACACAAATGGAAGCCAATCACAGGAAAGATGGCTCTTCTGCCTCCAGTGGGGTTGACTGTGGGTTTTGAGTTCCAGAATTCCCTGTAGGGTCAGATCCTGGCCTCTGGACAGCACATCCTTACTTACCTTTCCTCCTGCTCCACCATGCTTCTCTCATTCCCTCTACTCTCCTTCCCTGGAGACAGGGAGAAAGCACTTCCCCAATAATCCACTTGAATAAGAATCCTCATCTCAGGCGCTGCTTCTATGAAACCCAACCTCCCCAACCTCACACAGTGCATAAACTGGAATCCTTTAACTTGTGTAAATACCAAAGGAAAACTACCCAGGACTTAACAACAAGCCAAAGGAAAGGCAACATGTTCTTTCAATGCCACATTTTAATTTGCCTAATGATTATTTGATCATCAAGGAAGCATCCTCAAACTTTAGTGTTCACCATGATGGTGGTTATGAGCTGAATTGTGTCCTTCCCAAAATTTGCATGATTTAAGAAAAAAAACACCAGAAGGGTAAACTATGAAATTAAACAAAAATGGCTACAGTACCAGTGGGGAAGGAAATAGAGTAGGGAATAAAAAAGGGATAAAAATTTGTGTTCTTGAAGTACACTTTTTGTAGTTTTCAAAATTTTTATTTTAGAACCATGTACATTGTTTTCCAATTGAAACATGATTTTACAATTTTAAAATTAAATTTTTTTGACTATAACATAAAAATATAAAATTAATACATATTAGTTAATGGAGAACCATGTAGCATTTTTCAAAAAAATTTTTAAACCTTTATTTTATTTATTTATTTTTCATGTGGTGCTGAGGATCGAACCCAGGACCTTGCACGTGCTAAGTGAGTGCTGTACTGCTGAGGCATAACACCAGCCCCCATGTAGCATTTTGACACGTGTATTTTGTATAAGGTCTACATCAGTTTGAACATCTATCTCCTAAAACATTTATTATTTTTATGGCAAACTTCCCAAATCATTTTTCTACCTTTTTGAAGTGTACAGTGTATTATTGTTATCTACAGTCTACAGCAATTGCATACCAGAAATTTTTGCTCCTGCTAACTGTAACTTAGTGCTCATTGACAATCTTTCCTCATCCCTCCCTCCCTGCTATTTTTCCTGGTCCTTGGTAACCACCATTCTGCTCTCAAAATTTCAAGAACTCTTTGTAAATGGCACCTCTCTCAATTCTCATCATCTTGTGCTTCTCCTCTGCTGTCAGCCAGTGAGCCTCTGCTGGCATGGCTGCCAGACTCAGCTCTGACCTGCAGTGACTACCAACAAGTGCCCTGTGGCCCCCATGCCCTGTGTGCTGCCTCTGATTTTTTAGTTGTGAAAATTTTTTATATAAAAAATAATTCTTAGATGAAACTGGATTCCCTCTTTCTTACCCTGCACAAAAGTCAACTCAAAATGCATCAAAGACCTAGAAATTCAACGAGACACTTTGCAACTCCTAGAAGGAAACCTAGGGTTAAAACTCCAACAGATAGGTGCAAGCAAAGACTTCCTCAATAGGACCCCTAAAGCTCAGGAAATAATTAATAAATAACTAAATAATAATAAATGGGGATGGTATCAAATGAAAAAGCTTCTTCACAGCAAAGGAAACAATTAAGAGCATGAAGAGAGAGCCTATAGAATGAGAGAAAAACTTTGCGAGCTACTATTCTGAGAGAGAATTCATATTCAGAATATATAAAGGACTCAAAAAAAATTAGTATCAAATGAACCAAAAAATCCAATAATAAATGACTCAATGAACTAAACAGATACTTCTTAAAATAAGAAATACAAGTAGCTAACAAAGATACAAAAAATGTTCAACATCTTTAACAATTGGAAATATAAATCAAAACTACAGTGAAATTTCATCTCACTCCTCTTAAAATGGCAGCCATCAGAAATACAAATGATAAAAAATGCTAGAGACGATGTGGAGAAAAAGAAATACTTTTACACTCTTTGAGGGATTGTTGATTAGTACAACCATTATGGAAGTCAGTATGGAGTCTAATCAAAAGACTAGAAACAGGACCACCACATGACCTAGCTATACCACTTCTTGGTATTTATCCTAATAATTAAAGCCAGCATACTCTAGTGACTCATGCATCCCCATGCTGGTAGCAGCACAAGTCACCATAGCAAAATTATGAAACCAGCCTATGTGTCCACCAGTGGATAAATGGATAAAAAAAATGTAGTATATGTACACAATGAAGTTTTATTCAGCTATAAAGCAGAATGAAATTATGTCATTTGCAGGAAAATGGATGAAAGTGAAAATATTATGTTAAGCAAAATAAACCAAACTAATGTGGTCAAGGATTATATGTTTCTCTCATATGCATAAGCTGGAGAGAAAAATGTAAAAAAAAAAATGTGGTGGTGGTGGTGGGGAATCTATGATTACTGAAGGGGATCAGTGGAATTGAGGAAGAGGACAGGGAAGACAGGAGGGGAGGGTAAAGGGAAGTTCTGGGGAATGAAACTGACCAAATTATATTGTTATATTTTGTGCATGTTCAAATATGTAATAGGGAATATCACTACTTTTTATAATTATAATTCACCACTACTGACAAAAAATGAATTTTTAGAATTTAGTGATAAAAGTGGAAATATTTAAAGACTACAGAGTCTGGGATTGCTTTGAATTAATTCCAAAGGGAAGCAGGTGAGATGGGTACATTGGGATTCATTACAAGTTTGATGAATCTGGATTCCCTCTTTCTTTTTGTATAAGGTCTACATCAGTTTGAACATCTATCTCCTAAAACATTTACTATTTTTTTATGGCAAACTTCCCAAATCATTTTTCTACCTTTTTGAAGTGTACAGTGTATTATTGTTATCTACAGTCTACAGCAATTGCATACCAGAAATTTTTGCTCCTGCTAACTGTAACTTAGTGCTCATTGACAATCTTTCCTCATCCCTCATCCCATTTTTATATTTCTGATATTTTCCAGTTTGAAAAATAAGTTATACATATAGCACCAGGACAGCTAACATTCTCCTTGAATGGGTACATTAGCAAGTTTTTAAACTCCTAGATATATTGTAGGCCTGAAAGAATAATGAAGTTCTTGTTCTCCTATCAGAATTCAGAGGTGTAGCAGGCCAGTGGATTTTAAAACAGGTCCTAAAGCTGTTTTCCTTCAGTCCATCTCTTTTTCCCTCCTGCTGCTAACAGACAAATCCCATCCTGTTCCAATCTGTCCCTAGGCTATTCTAGCAACTTCCTTTTTATTTCTTCCCATAGCCCAAGAACAGAACAGAATAGAATAGAATGAAGCATACCAAGGCCTCCCTAAACACAGATGTTTAAAACAAAAATCAAACTAAAAAGTCATAGGATGTACAGGTACTATTTTTTTTTCCTTTGAATCCAGAGCCTCACACATGGTAGGTGAGAATTGGATCACTGAGCTACACCCCAGTGCTTTGAATAGGCACTATTGATTAAAAATAGTTTCAAAGCAACAATGAGAATTTAGGCTCACTGTCTCATTAGGTAAAGGTGATTTTAAAAAAATAAAATAAAAAATAAAACAAGTACAAACACATGTGCATAATAAAAAATTCAAAAAGTACAAAAATATATTGCAAAAAACAGGTCTTCAAAAGCATTAATACTAGCAATTTATTGTGTATTCTTCCAAAGATACTTTAAATATATTTGTAGAAAATATAATTTACATAACACACATTGTAGTATATTAAATATAGTTAATAAATAATCTTTAACTTTCCCCAATGCTGTGATTTTTTTTTAGGACTCCTTTTTACTTTTAGACTATCATTTATACAGTCAGCACGAAAAAACAATTCTGAAATAACATTTGCCTCACATTTATTTTTTTCCTTTGGTTTTGACAACTCAAGCAATTTCATTTTTCCAGATGAATACTTACAGGACTGCATAAATAAAAATTTAAATTAGCATGTGCATAAATTCACTACTGGATTTCAGCAAACATTTTTCACTGGGTCATAAAATTTTCAGTGTCATAAAATTTAACATTTGCAAAAATAAAACTAGATCATCCTGACTTTGCCTCCTATTTTCCTAGTTTCAAAATTGTGGGTTTTACAAAGACCCAAACCATGGGGGTTTTTAATTAGAAGCTACCATGAATAGTGACTGTGTATTAAATCAACCACTGCAGGGTAGGGAAGAAGCCCAGAGCCTCTCTCCCCCCTCCAGCATGGGGGGAAGGCAGAGACTGGGGGGTGGGAAGGAAAGAGACTAGGGAAGTCCTTGCTTGTTTGCAAGTTCTACCCTTCAGGATCCTGTATCCTACTTTCTCTTCTTAGTGCCTCTCATTGGAGAAGGGCCCATATGGCCTGATGTCCATGCTCACTTTTCTTTTTTTCCCTTCAGGGACTGGGGATTCAATCAAAGGGCACTCTATCACTGAGGTATATCTCTAGACCTTTTAAATTTTGAGACAGGGTCTCACTAAGTTGCATGGTCTAGTGTTGAATTTGCAATCTTCCTGCCTCAGCCTCCTAGATAGCTGGGACACAACCCCTCCCCCCACTCCCCTCCAATACTGGGGATTGAATCCAGGGGGACTACTGCTAAGCCACATTACCAGCCCTTTTAAATTTTGAGATAAGGTCTCATTAAATTGTGGAGGCTGGCCTCTAACTTGCAATTCTCCTGCTTCAGCCTCCCAATTCCTAACTACACCTTTAAGTATGAAATAAAATTGTAAAATCCCAGCAACTGTCCTCAAGCCTGCTATCTCTCTCTCGGTGACCTTCTTTCCCCCGCCCCTCTTTATCCCCCTTCCCTTTAACATCTCCATTGTCTTTATTTTCAATAGTTCAATTAGTTCCTAAGAAACCCTGATTACTCTGTCCTCAAGGACAAGTCAAATCCAAGCTGGTCTTAGACCCTACCTTGTCTCTGTCATCTCTTTCCATGACAAAAACCTGGTGGGTTTCTTACCAGGTTATACCTACAGTAGATGAACCTACTCTGAAAATTCATGAGCCCATCAGCCAACCAAATTAAAGAGAGATTATACAAACATATTCTAAAGATCAAGAATCCACAAATTAAATAAATGCCAGAGAGAATCCACAGGAAGTGCAATATAACTAAAATCTATAAAGAAAATATTTTTTCCCTATGTTCCCCCCCACCCCCAACCCCCACTGGGGATTGAACCCAGGGAAGCTTAACCACCAAGACACATCCCAAGCCCTTTTGTGTTTTATTTTGAGACAGGGATCTCACTAAGTTGCTTAGGGCCTTGCAAAGTTGCTGAGACTGGCTTTGAACTTGTGATCCTCTTGCCTCAGCCTCCCAAGGCACTGGGATTTCAAGTGTTTGCCACCACACCCTGCTTGCTATGGTTTCTGACTCTGCTTTTTAGTTAAATACATTAAGGCACAAATGAACCAAATACTTTCCCTCAAAAACCTTCCACCTCTCCAAAAATTGAAATTTTCATACTTTGTCTTATTCTGCCAGTTAAGGGACATATAGCCTCGCATTTCTTCAGTTATCTGCAACTCACTTTGGGAATCACAAACTATTATTAGATCAGATACAGATCCCATTATTAGATCAGATACAGATCCCATTCAAGGGTTTTCTTTTCAAAATTTAAAATAATACTGAATGAATTTTTAAAAATCACAAGGTTATCATCAGCTTCTGGGAAAACTTCCTGCTAAGAGCACAATCTGGGCTCAAAACATTTTTTGGAAGCACTCTAATATTTTGCTTCATGATTCTGATTTGCCTAAGTGCATTATCTTGCTAAGGACACCTCTCTCCTGTGCATACTGCCTAGCGGAAGGGTGTTATGGTTCTTCAGAGGAAAAGAACAGTGGAATGTATACATAATTATAAGAGGGGCTGTACTAAATTCACTAGCATGAGTAGAGGCCTGATGATCCCACAGTGGCCATCAATCAGCTGCAGAGCCAGGGGAAACTAGAAATGGCTTAGTTCAAGAAATCTGGAAGCCTCAAGCAGTTCCAGTCTGAGACCTGGAAGCCCCCCAGAGAGTAGTTAGTGGAAGTCTGCTTTCAAAGGCTGAAGAATCTGCAGTCTGATATCCAAGGATTAAGACAGCAGCAGCAGCAACAAAAAAGCCCCACCCACGTGAAAAGTCTACCTTGCACATAAGGCCAGCTTCCCCTTAATTTTGTTTTTTGTTCCGTTTGGGTCCCTAGCTTATGGGATGGTGCCATTTCTATTCAGGTCAGGTCTTCCACTCTTCTCTCATTCATGTGCCAGTTGTCTCTGGAAACACTCTCACAGACACACCCAGAAGTATGCCCATTTTCAAGAAATCTCTTGATCTAATCAAGTTGATAAGCAAGATGAAGCATCCAGGTGCTATTAAGAAGTCCTAATAAGAAGTCTGTTGTTTTTCCGTTGTGTGCAGCTGTCTTGCCATAATGGCATCCCCTGCAGCTGACTCTGGAGTCTCTAGTGCATGTGGTTTCATAGATGGTTGATCTTGGACGTGTGCTATCAACGATTGTATTCAGCAGGAGAGTCATCATTAGAAATATATAAGCGGACAGAATCCACACTTGGTGTTTTTGCTAAGCTAAATTTCTATAATGGCTATAATGCTGCCTCAGGAGAAAAGGATGATGCAAAAAAGAAGTACAGAGGAGAAGACACAGAAGAGAGGTCATCTGAGGAGTTAGCCATGTGTCTGTGCAAAAGATATTGGTAGTTCTATATTTTTTTTTGTTTGTTTTTTACTTGGAGGTGTATAAGGACTAGGCGAGGCAAGTGTGGCAGACTGGTTTTCTCGCAGATCCCATGTATTTGTATGATCCTCAAGATTTATTATTATTTTTTTTCGTTGCCAGCTCTCAGAGTAACTGTTTAGCTTTGACCAGCTTACTTATTTCTCCCAGCTCAATTATGCTGTGTGCATTGGGAATGGTGACTCCCCTTACAGTGATTTTGAGTATTATAGTAAATGGGGCTGGGGTGTAGCTCAGTGGTAGAGTGCTTGCCTAGCATACATGAGGCCCTGGGTTCCATCCCCAGCAACACACCAGCCACACACACACACATATACACACACCACACATAAAAGATCTCTTAAAGGTGATTGATTAGGGTCAGAAAGTGAAAGAGTAACACACATGGCTCTTTGTTTAACAGCTCTGTTGAATTTCTGCAGAGAGTAGTAAGTTATTGTTATTTATTCAAAACCAGTACTCCAGTGGTTAACTGATACTGATCCTCCTGGAAAAGGAAGTTAGTGAGTATTTAAAGCCTTTACTGTCAATCAGTAGTAGATCTGGGAAGATAATTTATTTGCTTACTGTCAATCAGTNTATATATATATATATATATATATATATATATATATATATATATATATATATATATCTCACTTTAGAAGATACTGCTGGTTTTCCAAAGTAATCATATAAATTTTTACTCCCATATGTAGGTATCTATTAGAGTTTACATTTTCCATTTTCATCAACATTTGTCTAATTTTTTTTATTCTATTAGCATTTAATGGCTTATCATTGTGGTTTTGTGTCTTGATTATTAATGAAGTTCAGCACTTTTTTGATGTTTATTAGAAATTTGTTTTTGAAGTGCCTTCTCAACTCTTTTACCCATTTTACAACAAATTATCTTTTAAAATTTGATTTATGGGGGGGGGCTAGTGTTGTGGCTCATAGGTAGAGTACTCACTTAGTATGTGTGAGGCCCTGAGTTCGATCCTCAGCACCACATAAAAATATTGTGTCTACCTATAACTAAAAAATAAATATTTTTTAAAATTTTGATTTATAGCTGTTATATATAGTCATATAATCTACAATTATGTTCCATTCATGGCTTTTTTCATCCTTAATGGTGTCTGATGAACAGAAATTTCCATTTTAATGTAATCCTTTTTATCATTGTTTTCTTTCACGATTAAGCCTTTATTTTAAATTTCTGACACTAGGGATTGAACCCAGGGGTGCTTTACCACTACACTACATCCCCAGACCTTTTTGAGACAGGGTCTCCCTAAATTGCTGAGGCTGGCCTCAAATTTGCAATCCTTCTGCCTCAGCCTTCCACATTACTGGGATTACAGGCATGTATTACTGCACTCAGAATGACCAAGGCTTTTTGGGTCTTATTTAACAATAAACCTTTCCATTCGCCTAGATTTTGAAGATATTCTAATAAGTGATATTTTAGAAATGCATAGATTTACAATCCACAAGAATATATTTTGTATAATGCGTGAAGGGATAATTTTCTTTTCTTTTACATGATTATTTAATTGCCTCATTAATATTTAACAGAAAAATTACCATTTTTACAGTGCTCTAATGTTTGTACAGTGTTTGATGTCCAGGGTGACCAACTTATTGCAATTTGCCTAGGATTTTTGTTTTTAGCTCTAAAAGTTCTGTGTCTTATGAACAGCCTGTCTCTAATGAACTAGGATGGATGGTCACCTAATTTTTGTTATAAATCACGAATGCATATAAGTATAGGTTTACTTCTGGATTATCTTTTTAAAATAGAATAAGAAGCCCACTCTCTCTTTACCATCCTGTTTTAAAAAAAGTCATCCTACTTTTCTTTCCAAGAGTCTTTTTTTTTTTTTTTGTAATTTTTCATTTTAGAATCAGCTGAATTAACACAAACAAGAATTCCAAGACTGAGATTGCATTATGTAGATCAGTTTGAGGAAAAATTAGCATTTATAATATGAAAACTTCCAAGTCTCCTTTAATTTTCTAAATAAATATTTTGTGTGTGGAGGTCTTGTGCATGATTTTTCCCTAAAACATCGAACTTCTAGATTTATACAAAACAGATTTTTGTGTTGTTTTTAAATTTTGTATTTTAATACTTGCCCTTGGTGTACAGAGTTACCCTTTAATTTTGCATATTGACTTTGTGTTAGGGAAGTTACTGAATTGATTAATTCTACAGAGTTGATGTATAAGTTAAATATTTTTATGTTAATTATTTTGGATTTTAAAAATAGAAGTAGGTGACTGGCTCACAGTCTGTAATTTGCCAACTCTTTTATCCATGTTTATACTTCTTTTCTTGGAGTCTCATGTCTGTCAGCCTGTATGGTAGATGCGGCGGGAGATGGAAATCGTTGCTGGTGGACACAGTGTGCGCTTCTAGCTTTTCAGTTATCCTCTCTTTCCTGGACGTTCTGTAAATTGAGTCCATTATGTCAAGTCTATTTTCTAGCCTTCTTTTTTCCTTTGTGTAGAATCAAGTTTCCATCTGGTAACACTTTCCCTCAGCCTGAAGAATTTTTTTCTTTAACAAACCTCATAGTGCAAATATTCAAGAAAAATAATTCTCTCAGCTTTTGTCTAACAAAATGTATTTCATTTTCACTTTGAATGAAGTTTTTACTGGATCTAGTGAACATTCACTAGTTTTTTTTCTTTTCTTTCTTAAGTTTTTAGATGTCATTCCACTGTCTTCCAGCTTGCATACTTTCTGATTACTGTCTTTCGTTTCTCTATATTGAGGGTCATGAACTTTTTCTGTCCATTTCAATTATTCAGTTCTGCCACTAGTGTGAAAACAGTCACGGACAATATGTAAGCCAACAGGTAAAGCTGTTACAATAAAACTTGAGATAGGCTAGATTGGTCTGAGCTTTATAATTTGTTGACCTCAGTTCTATGCTTATTCTTTTTGTCTAGTTGTTTTTAAGAGTTTCTCTCTCTATGACCATTTTAAAGTGATTAAAAAGTGGAGTGCCTTGGTGTGGTTTTGTTTATTCCGCTGGAGGTTGGCTGAACTCTTGGATCTGCCATTTCTCTCTCTATTGTATTGATGTTTTTTTTTTGACATTCCTTTTAAGCTCCTAGTTTGCAAATTCCATTCCCCTTTTCCCATAATTTCTGCAGCTGTTTCTATTGATTGGTTTATCTCCTTGGTATGAATTACCTTTTCTTCCTCCTTTGAAGGTCTGGTAAATTTTGTTCAGGTGCTGGGTATTGTGAATTTTACTTTTGTATATAATGGGTTTATTCCTTTAAAAACCATTAAACTTTGTTCTCTATGCAGTCACATTACTTACACAATTTAACCAGAATTCCATCCTTGTAAGGCCTGCTTTTAATCTATGTTGGGTGTTAAAGATTAGTCTTTGTGGGCAAATTTAGCTTTATTAAGTATGGACTTTTTGGGACTGGGTTGTAGCTCAGTGGTAGAGCACTTACCTAGCATGTGTGAGGCTCTGGGTTCGATCCTCAGCACTGCATAAAGATAAATAAACAAAATAAAAACATTGTATCTATCTGCAACTACAAAAAATATTTTTTAAAAAGTACGGACTTTTCAAAGAGAAATATTAGATACAACCTAGGATGAAAGGGGGACTAATTTTAGGGAGTTAGAATAAGACTTGAATATATTAAACAGTGAGCTGGAATTAGAGAAAGTAGGATAAGGAGAACGGTATGCTCTACTGAGATGGGCATATGCAAAGGCCTAAACATGGCAATTACATGATGTTGTCTGAGTCAAATGATGCACAGGTCCAAAATGATTGAGGGGGAACAGAAAGGATGGAAGAGATTAGGCTAGTTAAGTAAGCAGATAATAGACAGGTGCAGAAATGAGCTGCTAAAACATGCTTCCCAACCCTTTGGATTACCATATCAAGGTTTTAACAAAGCAGATTATAATTTTTTTAAAGGAATCATGTTAGAGGTGCAAGATGTAGTGAGACAGATTGGAAGAATTTTATTTCACAATATTTATCTTAAGCCTTTATTATATAATTTGCTTAAAGCCTTTGCTCACATTTTTCTCTTTGTAACTGTTCCTCCAAACTAAAGCACTGACTTAGAAACCCTAAAGACTTGGATTAAGATCTTAGTTCTGATTTTTCACTAGTTGAATGATGTTGAGCAAATTCCCTAATCTGAGTCTTTATTTTCTTTATCCATAAAGGGGTGAGGAAAGGTGTGGAATGAGCTTACAGGGCTAGTATAAATTAAAAAGACATAAATACCTGCCAGTGTACAGGACATGGTAGAATATTAACATATACTATTAGTCCCCTAAGATAAAAATCCTAGGAAAAGAATTTATTTTCGAGCAGAAATTTTAAAGCCAGATTTCAAATTTAAATTGCAAGAGGAACTTTAAAAATGAGGATGCCTGGTCCCCACATAATTTAACTGGTCTGGGATGAGGCCTGAACATAGTATTATTTTTTCCAAGTTCTCCAAGTAATTTTCACATGAATGCAAGGTTTAAAATTGCTATTTAATCTGGGAAGGTTAATTTTTTCATTCTTCTGAAATTAAGGTAGGGGTGTGTGTGTGTGTGTGTGTGTGTGTGTGTGTGTGTGTCTGGCACAGAAAGCAAAACATCAAAACATATCTGTTAAGAGAAAAACAACTGCAGGCCATAACAGACACTGAGAGAGCTGGCAATACACTTGGCTGACTTCTTAGATTCTATTTTTAATGTTAAATCCACATGAGTTATGTAAAATCGGGGCCAAAGGTTTTATATAACAAATCTTTTTGAATTTCTGAAACTCAGATTGTTGATCTCATAAAATTTTTGATTCTCCTTTCTTGGAAAATTATTTCTATAGAATCCTTTTCATATGGAAAAGCTGCAGTTTTTTTTTTCCAAGTACTTTTTTTTTTTTTTAAATCCCTCATTCATTGTGAGGTTCATTTTCAAAAAAAGGACTCTGTACAAAAATTAACTTAGTTAAAAAAAAAATAAGGCCAACACTGAAGACATATGACAGTTTGGTAAATACTTAAGAATATTTGGAACACCTTGTAGATTAGAAATATTTCAAAAACTTTCTTGAGATACTTTACTCCACTGATTTTTCATTTAAGCTTTTTAGTTACTGGATTATATTATCCAAGATTTAGCCTTACTCCTCCAAATGATATCACTGAGATATTAATAATAAAGAGTTCACATTTCCTAATAAGTTTATAAAATGTAAATAAATTACTCCATCTCAGGAATATTTAGTTTTAGAAACCTAAACTCTATACGAAAAAAAACACAGATTGTGAAAGGATATATAAGGTATAGCATTCTTATAAGATAATATATAAATACACAGTAGTGTTTCCTCTGAAATATTCATTGAAAAACCATTCTTTATAGAGTATATTATATAATGTACAAATTTGGAAACAAAGTCTAAAACATCAAAATGATGATTTTCACTAACTGGACAGACTATGCAAATTTTTTTCCTTAAACTATGCTAGGCACAGAATAAACATCCAATCTCACTTATAACAGCACGGCACTGAAGAGGTAAAAACAAAGAAAGATGACAACTTTTGTAGAAGGCATTATCATAAAAAGAAGAGATTTAGTTTTGCAATATTTTTCTTCTCCCCAGATGTGAGTTAATAGGCTGTTTGAACCTGTCACAAGGATACTCTAGACATCATGAGGGATTTATATTTCTACATCCTACTGGTATCTTAAAGTACAGAGACAAAAGTCATGGCTCTCTAGTCCTTTAGCTTCCCTGACTATTCAGCTGACATAGAGGGATAATGCTTGAATGGGGGATGAGCTAGAATCCTCCAACATGATCTGTAAATGTCCTAAGTCAGAGCTGCAGGAGCACCTGCTAGCGGACAGGTTACGAGGGCCTATGAGACAACATCAGAAGTATTTCCTTCTTAGAATATCTCTCTGGAAAAAAAATAATACTTTTCTCAATGTGTCAACAAACATCTTTGAGGATAAGAAACTCAAATTTCCAGCCTTTTATTTTTGTTTGTAGTGTAATATGTTCTTTCTTACTTTTTTGGGTACTGGGGATTGAACTCAGGGGCACTTGACCACTGAGCCATATCCCCAGCCCTATTTTGTATTTTATTAGAGACAAAGCCTCACTGAGTTGCTTCGTGCCTCGCTATTGCTAAAGCTGGCTTTGAAATTGTGATCCTCCTGCCTCAGCCTCTGAAGTCAATGGGATTATAGGTGTGTACCTTTGTGTCCAGAGTATTACTGTATTTTTACTCTTTGAAATCAACTCAGTATTACTATATTGCTAGAATTTAATCTTTATCATTTTGAAAATTCAATACATATTATCTTAATACATAAAAATCATTGAGCTAGGCACAGTGGTACACACCTGTAATCCCAGCTACCTAGGAGGCTGAGGCAGGAGGCTCACCAATTTGAGGATAGCCTCATAACTTAGTGAGACTCTATCTCAAAAGAAAAAATAAAAGGTTTGGGGATATAGCTCATAGTAGAGAGCCCCTGGATTCAGTATCTAGCACTATAAAAAAGAAAAAAAAAATCCTGGAAATTCTTGATACTCAAGGATAAAACTGTGTCTTATTGACTATAAAGAATTTTTTAGAAGCATTTTAACCCAATATTAATTCAAGCATTAAATGACTTCATTAATTTCAATAAATGCTAAAACTGCTATAATCTGATTATAAATTATTTTGCAGCCAGTGGATAACTGAACACACAGGGTAACTCAGACACTCAGGGTAACTAAAAAATCACTATTAGGTCAAAGGAAGCCACAGGAAAGTATGATAAAAATCTTTCTGGTTCGTTCATTTACAGAGAAGACAAATGTTGATTAATTCTGTAAAGCATTGCCAGTTTTAATCAATTTTCTTAATCTTCTGGGTGATTAGACACAGGTTAGGAGTGGGGAAGTAGTGGAATGAAGAGGTGGTGGTTGTTTTTAACTGCTGCCACAAGAGCTTGGGAAAAAAGATAAACCCCGAATCACCAAAGAACCTTATTTCCTTAAAATGTTTTCAAAATAAATATGCGACCAATCTTTAGAACAATGCACAACCATGGATAAGTTAAAACCTTCAGGAAGGAGGATATTTGGGATAACTCTTGAATACTATATAATCAAAACCCAGGAGAACTGACATGCTTCCAGTTTCCTGGCCAAACATAATGTGTGATGGTAGGGGCTGGCATTTTCACATTGTATCTGAAACTAAGAAATAGAAACAATTGTGGAAAACATAACTCAAAAAAACCCCAAAAATTCCAAATATACAACTCCAAAGATATGTTAACAATGTTTAATGTTTTGAGGATTAAGTAACAAATCAAAAAAGATTTTTTACTTAACTAAGTTCACTTCCTTTGAATTTTTCTAAGTTAAAAATTGACTATTATACTTACTGATTTAGAACCATCAGATTTTGCTTCTGGAAAAATCAAATACCTTTCAAAAAATTACAACTGTAATGTTAGCACAAAAATTACTTCCTAAGATTTCATTTTTTAAAAAACTTTTCTGCAGCCAAAGATTCCTATTTTTGAATTACAGTACTGCAAGGCACATACAGAACTCACCTCCTTCAAAATACACAGATGATACTCCCTGAAATATAAGTTTAAAATTCTTGAACAATTAGAAATACTACAAAGTTAGCAATTTTTAGGTAAAAACATTGCTTCTACAGGATCATGCACCTTTCTTAAAATCAATTCAGTAATATGTATAAATAATCCTTTTTTAAAAACATCTGTACTTGAAATGCAGATACAGTGATACTGAAGATAGCACTAAACAGAAACCTGAAAAGTACTATAGTTTGATAAATTTTGTTATTGCCTTCATTAGAGACTGGATCATCTCTAGTATTTTCAAAGACTTGAATTTAATAACTGGGCAACTACCCAAGAAATAAAGGAATTTCTTTAAAACAACATTTCTTACTTCTAGCATTGATTTTTGTATAAAGAATGCTAAGTGAATTATGTATTTTTTTGTTCAGTAGAACCCAAGATAGACCACATAAATGCTTCTACCAAATTTAGTGCAGCTTAATTAGGGACCAGGTACATTGTTTCCTCTGAACATTTTTGGTCAAGCATGACTAACCATAATGCAAATAGAATCTTAAGAGGTAGATTTTTTTTCCCATGATGCATTTTGTTAATAAATGTATTGTCAATAAAATAAAAACAAGCACTGTATGTGTGTTCTTAAAGTACAAGGGTCTAATGAAAAGAAAAATAAAAGATAGGTATGATATTTGTTACAGTCTGACATTTTAACAGTCGTAGTATTAGATATTTTGTGACCAAGTGCATTTTGGACACTCTCGGGATCAAAATACGAGTCTGCCAACTGTATTAAATCCTCCCCCACCCCCTCCACCAGTTGGTCCACAGCTTCCTGGTGGGTCATTGTCATCAAATCCATTGGGCCGAAATGAACAGGAAGCAGATGCAGCTTGTAAGGCCCGGGCTCGAGCATTCAACTCTTGTTCCTAAAATTAAAAATAGTTCTTATAAAGATAAAATGCTAAGTACATGGATAGGTATATTGCCAAACAAATATTCTAAAGCTGCCTTAATCTTTAATAAGCATCTTTCAAATCTCAATTACTTTAAAAATATTGACATTAATCCTTACCAAATCCTACTGAAGTACATAATCACCTTTGGAACAAATAAGGCAGAGAGCAAAATCCTCATGTAACTCCACAGAATGACATATCTCAAAACATAGAACGTTTCAAGATCTCACTTTATAATAAACTGTAGCCCCTAAGACATACAACTTCTTTATAGAAAATATTACAGCCCCTGCAACACTCTTTTATAGGAAGAATTTCTTCTTCTACATAAAACAGAATTCAAAGATTCTAACCGTGGGTTTTCTATACTTTATCACCTGGAGCTATTTTGGAAGTGAGAGATTACAGTAAAAGTTAAAAAGAAACACCTTGCATTTTTTCTCACCCTTCCCTTAGGCTACTTCTTAACACTAAGACAGATTTCAAAAACAACTGAGAAGTAAAATGAATTCTATCTCTTTATAATAGTAGTACTTATTACTTTTCCCTACCAGATTATTAGAACTTTTATCAGGAATCAGTCTTATTTATTTATGACACATATTAGGTGTTCAATAATATCAATAATTTCATATTAGAATGCTAGTTGGTGCATGGATTCAAAAGGAATAATGTGAGTAAATAATGTCATATTCATTTGGCAAGGTGTGAAACTGGATTTTAAAATTAGGGAACCACAAACTCCTTTAAATAGTACACAGAATATACTGATATGTGCCCATTTTCTGGAAGAAGGTCTATTGACTTCAAATGGAGTTGATCCAATAAGGTCTAAAAGCCACTGCTAACAAGCATAGCCCTTTGCTTGTCAGCAGAACTACCCTGAAGAATTCTGAAAACCAGCTGACATTAGCCACAACTGTATGATATCCCATGTTTCAACTTAAAGCCCCGAGACTCTGCCATCTGGAAAGGCAATCTTATTTTATAATTTCTAGCTAAAATTTTTATGAATCCCTCTTTATGAATCACATATTTTTATAGCTAAAAGGAACTTTGAATAAGAAGTCCTTAATGACCTAATTAACCTGAAAGGGCTTCTAAAACTTAATTTGTAGAATATTTTTGAAAACATTGTTTTCATCTACTGTGTCATTTACTGTATTCATAATTGTTAGCTCCCACATAGTCATTTTTCAGATGATATAGTAGATATTCAATGTATATTATTAAAAAATGTATTTTTTTGACAGAAAAGCATACCTCAGAAAAAGACTAAAATAAAAACAACAAAATCCTCAGTGCTCTATCTTTATATTAAGCTGTTCAAATCAGCAATGAAACCATAACTCTATATCTAAGGAACTATAGTTTCATATATAGATGTATTCCCTAAGGAGCTTGAATATGCAAGGTAGTGTTCCAGAAGTTCTGCTTCCAAAAGATATAATAGTTTTTAACCTAGACTTTGTTTTAAGCTAATAACCCCACTGCTTCTAACACCTACAAAATTCATATTTCAAGACATAAGAGCATCCCCAGAATGTTTCTTTTTTGTATAGTTTTCTGTTTTCAGAAGATGAGTTTATGAATCAAAGCAGAAAATATACCTTTCATTTTATTTCTTTTAATAAAGAAGAGACATTGTGTACAATGTTAAAATCAATTCTCATAGCATATATAATTTATATCACAAATTTATAGCAAGTATTCAAATTAATTCTAATTTCAGTAGCAGACCAAAATTGAAGCTATAGAAAGGCGTTACTGTTGCTTTGGGACAGATTATAGTATATTTAGATCTATCCATCAAGTAAAACTGTTGACATTAAATTCCTCCCTTTTATTTTTCTTTAAACCATATATATTATATATACTTTTCTTTATGTATGATAAAAAAATTAAGAAATTAAACTACCACCTCCTTCAAAGAAACAAAGAAAACAAACAAAAGCTAGAAAACTCTGCCTGTGGTCAATGTGGGCCTGATGGCTGGTGATTTCCATTCTGCAATGCTGGTGGTATTTACGTAGTCTTTATCTTACTGCATCCTAATCAAAGGCTTAGTTTTTGTAATTGGGACAATAAAACAACAGAGTATCTACTACTAGTGGAAGTTGGATTGAAGGGAAAGAAATATATGAAGAGGAAGATCCTTTTACTATTTGAGTTTCAACAACTTTTTATAAATCGGTACATTGCTATTTCTTACATCCTATATTCTAGACATAGTTATCTATTATAAAGCACAAAATGCTTTGTAATATGAAGTACGTGCTAGGAAATAAGCACAAATTTAAATTATACCTCAAAACTAAGTGCAAAACTCAAAATACACATACATACTCTATGTGTTCAAAACTGAAAAACTGACACCTAAAAAACTGCTGTACGTAAGATCTCAACCACAGACATTCCCATTACTGGCAATTACTAGATACGTTCATCAGCATAACAGAATAAACAAGATAGCCTCTTACCACAAACTTAAAATACCAGAATGATTTGGTTAGATGGTATGAGAAACTTTACAATTAAAGTCTTCATCAATTACACCACTGTATTTGAAAGTAAATAATTACAATCTACATTATATTTAAGTTCTTATTTAAAAGTTTACTGTTTATCATTATAATTTGCTTTAAAAAGGCATTTTGATAGTAAAGTTTTAATAGCCAGTCTAAATATTCTTAAATAAATACCTTACTGTAAAATTTGGCAATACGTTTTCTGCTTTAAACAACTAACCAATCTGAGACTTAAGATGGGGTTTAGGACAATTGTACAACACTGAAAAACTATTCACAAACTACATGATGCCTTTTCTTTATTTAATATAAGAGTCTTAAAAAATAATGGGTGGCTGGTGTTGTAGCTCAGTGGTAGAACCCTTGCCTAGCATGTGCGAGGCACTGGGTTCAATCCTCAGTACCATATATAAAAAAATAAATAAAGGCCTATCAATAAGTAAAAAACAATATTAAAAAAAAAAATAAAAAGAATGGCCTGTTTGAATCTTGGGGCTGGGGATGTGGCTCAAGAGGTAGCGTGCTTGCCTGGCATGCGTGCGGCCCGGGTTCGATCCTCAGCACCACATACAAACAAAGATGTTGTGTTAGCTGAAAACTAAAAATAAATATTAAAAAATTCTTTCTTTCCCTCTCTCTCTCTCTTAAAAAAAAAAGAATGGCTGCTCATGCTCAAACACTATAATCAGGATGTAATGGGGAAGATAGCAAGATGGTTAAACTGGAAAATCTAGGTGGCAATGCAATAGTCATTATGGCTGTAATAGTCTTTGACACTCTAATTACAGAAATTAGAGTAGTTCCTTGTCTTTCCAAATATTTGATAAATATAATATTCTGCCCAATCACTGGTATGTAAATAACCTTCTGCATATTTCTAAAAGTCAGGATCGCCCTGGGCCTTATTTGTCTACACTTGGTAGAAATTTTCTATTTCAACTTAATTCTCTGCTCTACTTCTCTAATCTTTAAGAATCAAGATAATTAATAACTAGTGCTTACATATAACAAGAAGAATATGAGTGAATACATTCTATTTCTATTATCTAGATAATAAACCACTTAACTGGTGTTAGTCTTTGGTAGTGAATCAATTCTAACAAACATTCTGAATTCCTATTTTTTTTCTGTAAAGTTAATTATTTACGTGTCACTTCAGAACATTGCTGTCATCCTTTAAAAATGTGTCATTATTTGGGTATTTTATAATGCAGGAAATTTGAAAGCTCTTGAGAAAATTTACCTCTAAAAATCAGTACTATAATGCCCATTTCTTCTTTTATTCTGCTTTTATCTTTTAGTTTTGTGACTTTCAAACACAAAAGTTTTAGAAATTTACTAATTTAAACTCATAAAATAATTTGAACTACCCAGTTACTACACCTATAATCTCCTTTTCTACAATTCCACCTATAATTTGCTACTGGTCTTTTTTTTTTTAAACCGAAAGTTGGAAGGTTTCAAAGAAAAACACTTGTAACATGACCATTACTAACTTTAAAGTAAATAAAATACTCCTTGAAAAAAATATATTAAAATAAGCAAATTTATCTCATTTGAAGCATTTATGCCATGGCTTTTATTTACTAACTGTGCTATTATCTCATTGATTTTATTGCCCAGATGCTCAAAAATACAAACACCCTTTCTTTATATATTTTCTCCTTTTTAATATCCTTTATTTTGTCCATCTGAATGTCAACACACAGACCTTAAAATATTTACACAAAGAACTTGCAGGAATGAACACCAAATTTACCAGTCATTTCCCGAGGGGGGATGAAGGGAAAGGGTTTCTGTATGGCATGATTTTACATCATCTTTTCTAACTAAAAATAGAGCTTTCATAAATAAAAACAAAATAGGTCTTCTATGTTGAATCTAATTGCCACTTTTCACAACTACTTCCCAATAATTAGAAAGTATAATAATTGAATTATATAGGTTGAGCTCATTTTATATAAATCCAGAATCAAGTTTCAGAATTCCTTGAAAATGTGTAAGTCAAGTTGGATTTCAAAATCTGGCCACTCAATTAACCACCTATCAATTGTGTAATATTTTCCACAAATAATAAAGATATTTTCAACTTACCTGTAAATATAGTTTATTGTCCTTTGTTATAGCATCCATAAGTTCCTTCTGAAGAGGTGGGTCTCCATTTACCCAGAGTCCACTGGTTGGATTGTTACCACTTAAACCATGAGTGGTGTTCTGTTTTTTATACAGAAGCACATATGCAGTATCTTTTGGAAACCTACTTGTAATTTTCTGGACTGACTGAAATGAAGTGAATGTCACTCTGCTGTCATTAAATAAAAACCATTCTTTTGACATTTCCTTACTTTCCAAATCCTGTTCAATAATTGCACTGGGACTATCTCTGCTTAGTATATGACTCTGGGAGGGTGCTAATGTGAGATTTTCAGGCTGGTGGCACATCTGGTATGAAGACTCTGCACCTGTGATGTTTCTGGCATAAGAATAGTAATGCCCACTTTCAGAGGATATACCAGAGTGAACCACAACAGAACTTAATAGGTAGGGGACCAACTTTGGACAGAAAGCTTCTTCAGTTCCAGAAGGCTTTAATTTTTTAGCTAGGTTCTCACCAATATCAGTGAAATCAACATCTACAGACCAACTTTCTGACAATGAAGAGAAAGAAGTAGTTCTTTTAACTGGCAACTCCAAAACCAGTGGCAGTGACACATTGTCTAAAATTTTTCTTCTCACATGATACTTCTGATCATAGGAAAATCTCAGGAGAGTAAGAATAAGGTATTCGGGTTCCTCCGTGATTTGCATAGTTTTCTCAGCATTCTGCAGAGAGGCACAGTTTTCACAATAATATTGGTTGTCACCAGTAAGAATCTCTGGAGCCAAAAAATAATTTAGTAAGTCAGTTACTGAAGGTGTGGTCTCACCTCCTGGTTTCTGAGGTACATCTTTATTGATAAGAATCTTGGGAGATTCATTAGGGACAGAACTGTTTTCAGTATAGTGAAACCCATCAGGAGGACCACCTATTGTTCTTTCATTCATAACTGAATCACAGACAAAGGCAGCTGTTGCTGGATTATAAACTACTGGTTCTTCTGAAGGACCAGATACACTGGCTTGCATTAAGCTGCCATCTTGTGTATTGGATAATGATGCTGGATCTTGGAAAGACAAGTCTTCCATAGCAGGGGAAGGACAAAAGGCCAGTGAAAGATCCGTGAAGGCTTCCACTTTTTGTGAGGTACTCCTGCAGTTCAAGCAACATATGTGAGTCTGTAATTTTCCTCCAAACATTTTTTCTATTAAAGTCTTCTCACTGTCGCTTGTGCAAGGGGTCTCTGTCAGTACAGCTGCCTTACTGGCTACTTCCTGTAAAGAAGTTTCACTGTACCCCAGACTTTCAGAAGACTTGTATGAGGATTGAACTTTCAAGATCTTCTCTTCTTCATGGAGCCTGAGGGAGAATATATCAGTAAATCACTTACGTTAAAATATCATTTCTATTTAACAATATTGGTGGCTTAAAATATAAATTATTTTTAATCAATATAAAAACCAAGTTTCTCTTCTTCTAATCAAGAAGAATACTGAATAGTTACAGAATCTAGAAGAAAAGTTAAGGGGTAATTACTACTCTATATTCTCATTATACTTTCTTTATAAGGCTATTTTATAGCATGTATTATATTACAATTAGGTATATATGTCCCTTATTGTCTCATATATTTTTGTCTGCTTGAGATCTCAGAGATGTTTGGCACAAAGAAACCACTAATATATCCTTAGCTGAAAGAAAGGGAGGTTGCACAGGTTAAGACCAACTAACTTTGTCATTCATACGACAGAAGGGAGCAAAGACAAGGAGACACAAGAAGATTGTAAGTTTTGTTCATTCAGTGGTAAGGATACAGTAAAATGTACCCTATGCTTACAATTATAAATGGTCTAAAGGAATGGTTCTTAAACTTTGAGGCCCTAGCACCCCTTTGTATTCTTAAAAATAACTAAGCAACCCATTTATATTATTTTGATAGTAACTCATATTACATTTTGATAACAGCTGATCTGAAGTACAAAAATCCGGGGGGTGGGGGGTGGGAAACAAAACCAAATTAAAAACAAAAGTAAACTTAAAAAGTACACAATAAATGCTAGATAAGTACCTGAAATGTTTTCAAAAGTAAAAACAATATCAAATAGAAAGAAACTGTTATGAGAAGACACATTCAAGTTATATTTTAAAAATACTTTTTACCTGTCAAGCAGAAACCTGAGGTATTCAGAACAGTCTTGTTGTGATCTGGGAGTAAACCATGGAGGTCTGGAAGCCTCAAAGAATATCCGAGGTGCATATGCTTCCCTCTTTAGATAGCAGCACAGAAAATACAAGGAAGTATTATAGCATGAACCAAAAGTAACTGAAATCTTAATATCTAATGTTTAATAAAGATTATTTAAAATTACATTGCACTCAGCCTTTTCTAAAAAAGCCAGAGACATGGAGCAACCTGAAAGCATATAAAACTAGTTAGAAATAAATATAGGCAATCTTTAGTCCCACCTTCTCACTCTGTAAAGAACAGAAACTTCAGAAACTATGGGGCTTGTCCAAGGTCATACAACTAAGTGAGTAGAGGGATTACATTAGAACCCAGGTTTCTCTAACTCTTGAAATACTATTACCTCTCTATGATAACTGTGTTTGAGTCCCTAATTTTTTTTTAAATGAAAGCGTAATGAATATATATTGTGGACAATATAATATGGTGAATGGTCTACAGAGCCAGGCAACTACCTGCTTTAGTTGAAAATTTCCTTGCTTGGGTACATGTCTTAAATGTACAGAATGTGAACACACTGGTTAGGGACCTTGCTAGTTTTGTTTTTTCTTTTAATACCAGAGATCCAACCCAGGGAAATTTACCACTAAGCCACATCCCTAGCACCTTTTTTAGAAACAGGGTCTCGCTGAGTTGCTAAGTGCCTCACTAAGTTGCTGAGGCTGGCTTTGAACTCAAGATTGTCCTGTCTCGGCCTTCAGAGCCTCTGGGATTACAGGAAAGTCCCTGGCTTTTGTTTTCTTTTTAAAAGCGCAGATAGGCAGTTCAATCTAGTAGTTGATCTTAGACTCCGGATTAAATTAATCTAGGTTCAAATATTGGATTTTTCCACATACACACACAAAAAAGCTGAGTAGGTGTATGAAAAATATAATTATAACTTGAAAAATCTGAAATTCTCTTGATATTTTGAATATATTTGGTATATAATAATGGAATCCTCCTCAGTTAAAGAAAATTTTATTCAAATTAGGGGTGTTTATAGCATTTTGCAAGAAGGGAGTTTGGCATACTGATTCAGCATAAGTTTCAGAGCTATTTAATTCATATCCTAATCCTGCTACTTGTTTGCATGACCCTGAGCAGATAACTTAAACTTTTTTTTTTTTTTCCAGCAAACTGGGGATATACTGATAGACTGGTTTTGAGGATTAAGAGATAAATGACTTACCACAGGGCTAGAAAATTTAAATGCTCAGTAAATGTTAGCTTTATTATTTATAAGAAAAAAACTTTAATTATTTAGGGAAATCTACCTACCTAAAATAGTCCTTGCCAGTCTGCTACCCAATCAAGAAGGTCTCAACTGTGACAGAACTTTAATTAGGATCTCTCGTTAGTTTCTTTCTTCTTTTCTTGGGAATGGGGAACCTCCTAGAGTTTTTTCTTAGTAGCTCTGATTTAGTAAGTTAATATAATATACATATATCTATATAAATATACATATGTACACATATACATATATATCTATAATATAGTAAATGTAGAGTAACGATAAATCAAGTACAGAAAAAAAATCACTAGGAAAACAAAGAGGAGAGAAGAAAGAGTTTTCATTTCTCTTGGTCCTGATATGTTAAATTTAATTTGTTGGCATATTTCTCTCAGATGAAGACCAATAAAATGATCTCTCTGAGAACATCAGTACTCATAGGCCATCATTATTCTGTCAATCCTATTTCAATCATTTTCATGTAAGAAGTTAGACTTGAGACATTTCTCAGTTTGTAGATGGGAAACAACTTAATCTCATCAATTGTGAATCTTTTTTTTCTTCTGGCTCTAATTACCAACTACTCTTAAGATTTCTGTGAGTCAATAGCAATCAGAGGAAAACCAGAAAATAATACATTAAAGTAATATATATCATTTGTCTGTGTATGTTCAAAACCTAAGCAATAAGTTCACTGAACATAGGATTCCCTTTGCTTATCATAGACTATGTATTGTATCTCTCCAAAAATATTCTGTTGAATATTTACTATATATGACCTTTTTCTATTAGCATAAATTCATTTCCTTGAATTAATCTATATACATAAAATATCATGATAAATTTTAAGCTTTAGAACTCAACACATAAACAGTTCTACAAAAATCTTTAGTCATAATGAAGGATATATATAAGAAAAGGGAGGGGTAAAAAAGTCTGGCACCACACAATTACTTTAGTTGCTCATTTCTATGCAAATCCATTAATTTAGTATCTGTAAACTATTAAAAATGCATTTAAAATGATTTCTTCATGATAGATTCTTTATTTGATAGGAAATTGGATTTTACATATAACAGTTCTTAGAACAGTAGGTCTCTATAATATTTATCAATAAGAATGGGAAGTGGAGGGAATGGGGATAAAAACTTGGCATATTCTGATATATTAGGCAGTACTACTTCAGTTAAAAAGGTTTGGCATATGTGAAGTTCAAAGAATATTATCATCACAGTTAGCATATACTACTATACACACATACACTCACCTGTGTATGAGCCAAAAAGGCAAAAAGATGCTGTAATTTTTTCATTAATGAATTGCACCCGTTTAGATTTAAAGATAATACTTGTCTCCTGAAACTGAAGGAGAATAAAATATAATGCAATATATCTCTATAAATATATACACAAGCATTTTTTTTTTTTTTTTTTTTTTTACAAAAGTATCTTTAAAAAGCTAAAAAGAATAGGGCAGAGGGGTTGGAGGGGAAGGGATGGGGCATGGGGTAATTAATGATGGTGGAATGTGATGATCATTACTATCCAAAGTACATGTATGAAGACACGAATTGGTGTGAATATACTATGTATACAACCAGAGATATGAAAAGTTGTGCTCTATATATGTAATAAGAATTATAATGCATTCTACTGTCATATATAAATAAAAAATTTACATAATAAAATTTTTAAAAAAGCTAAAAAGAAGCTATTAGCATAAATTCATTTTCTTAAATTAAAACTTATGCTTAGCTGGATGCAGTGGTACATGCCTGTAATCTCAGTGGCTTAGGAGGCTGAGGCAAGAGGATGCAAAGTTCAAAGCCAGCCTCAGCAACTTGGTAAGGTACTAAGCAATTCAGTGAGATCCTGTCTCTAAATAAAACAACAACAACAAAAAATAGGGCTAGGGATGTGGCTTAATGGTTAAGCACTCCTGGATTGACTCACCGATACTAACCCCACCTCCCCCCGCCAAACCAAAACCCAAAAAACAAAACAAACAAAACAACTTATGCTTAGAGTAAAACGTTATTTATGTGACAGTTTTTTTTTGCCTAACAAAGTTACCTAACTGTATGTAACACAGTGAAGAGGGAAGAAGGGAATGATAATAAACGAACACTTAACTACATGGCCTGGCAATGACCTATGTGCTCTCCCATATTATTCCTATTGCCTGGATTAGTATATATAACTAGGCTACTCATTTATATCTTAGATAAGAAACTTTTAAATATGCATGAAATAAAAATATGCTGTCATCAAAACACAATAAAATTGGAGTGATTTTAAAGAGTGTGGTATAGCATAGCTTGGGAAAAGAATATTAAAAAATAGTATAGGAACAATTGGTTACCCATGTGGAAAAAATAGAAGTAGGCAAGATTTTGTAACATCACAAATGCCATGTTGGATAAAGAAATTAAAGCAAATACAAAACTAATAAAGTACTTAAAAACAAAAGGGGAAATTTTAGAGGGTAAGGGCTTTCTAAATCACAGGTGCTATAAACAAAAACTGGCAGATTTGACTACATTAAAAAAAAATCTATATAAATAGCTGGGTGTAGTGGCGCACACTTGTAATCCCAGTGGCTCGGGAGGCTGAGGCAGGAGGATCCCAAGTTCAAAGCTAGCTTCAGCAAAAGCAAAGTGTTAGCAACTCAGTGAGACCCTGTCTTTAATATAAATACAAAACAGGGCTAGGGATGTGGCTCAGTGGTGGAGTGCTCCTGAGTTCAATTTCTGGTACAAAAAATAAACAAACAAACAAATAAGACTATAAAAAATTGATTCATGTAATTAGAAGAAAGCATGTAATAAGGATTATCATGCAGAGTATAAATGAATCAACACAAAAAAGAAGAAAACCCAGCAGAAAGATGCAAAAGAACAGGTTATTAAGAAAGAAAAGCAAATGAACAAAGAAAAATAGAAAAGAAAAAAACCATAATGGTCAATAATATGCAAATTAAAACAAAAAGAAGAGGAAAGTGCAGTGGCATGTTCCTTTTAGTCCCAGCTACTACATAGGAGGCTGAGTTCCAGGTCAACCTGGGGAAAATAGTAAGACTCTATTTTTTTGTATGTATATATATATATTTTTTGTGTGTATGTGTGTGTGTATATTTATATTTTAAATATCTTTATTTTGTTTATTTATGTGGTGCTGAGGATCGAATTCAGTGCCTCACACATGTTAGGCAAGCGCTCTACCACTAAGCCACAGCCTGACCCTATTTTTTATAAAACATAAAAACAAAAGAAATTACTCAGATTGGGAAAAAAGTAAGACTGATTATATAACGTACTTCCAGAGGTACAGATAGTCATAGGTACAACCAGATTTTAGTATGTAAGTTCAAAATGCTACAACCTTTTGCGGAGCAATCTGGCATACCCTGTTCAAAGAAAATCCTGCCTATCTGCATATGAGAAATGCTCATAATGACCAAAAACGGATTTAAAAGTAATTTAATAATTTGGTCAACAGGAATATGGTTAAATAAATCATGATAATGATTTAATTCAGAGTGACATAGATATGTACTGCCCCACAATGGGAACATTTCTAACACAAATTATTAAATGACAAAACAAGTGGACTAAAAAAGAATTTATAAATAGGATTCTCTGCAAAATTTTTTAAAAAAACAATGACACTGTTTTTGTATTAGATATAGGCTAATGACTATACCAAAAAAATCTGGAATGAATAATGCACACAAAACTGTGCCTTTGGGAATGGGTGTGTGTGATGTTTATTTTATATATTTGTACATTTAGTAATTTTTTTAAAGCCATGAAAAAGAATTCATTTAGTATCTAAGAAATAAAATACGCTGTCTTCCTATTCTGAGATTATTGGCCACTGCACAGCAAAATGTACTCTCTCAATTTTTCTTGCCAGTTATAATTGCTTTGGTCTCTGCTTTCTGTCATCTGTAAAATGAGATGGCTCAGTGGATGACCTCTGGTGGTCAGATATAGATTCTTCAATCTTATGCTTAGGGTTAGTTGAGCCTGAGTACATCTTTTCTTAAACATACACACACATACACAGACACACACACACACACACACACACACACAAAGAAGAAAAAAAAATAAACAAAACACTAACCCATATGTAAAACACCTTAGTGCTCACGCTATAATCTGGGGCTAAGCAATAACTGAAAACGAACTCTATATCTAATAGTTTTTGTCTCTTCTAGGCAGTCATAACAACTTATAAAAGCTTGGAACTCAATTTATAAACATCTTTGGGAAAGCTCCATGAAATCTTTATTGGTACTAAAGAGAAAATATTAACCATATTTTGCCTTTAGGAAAAGTTGGTCATTATTTTGTACCATCATGGACAGCATTCCTCTAACTAGCAATTTTTATTCCCTATTCACTTAGCTGCAAAAGAAAATGGATTTAAAAGTAAATTCATAAGTAGGCAAAGGAATATGTCTATTTATACATTTGTTCAGTAACTACCATATTGGAGTGGGAAGCAGAGCTTGTTTTCTAAACAACAAAGAAGTTGTTCTGATAAACAGTGAAATAACTATAAGCATATAAAACTAAATTTGATACCCTCAAAACATATATGGTTTAAACGGAGCATAGTGGTGCTAATCCCAGTGGCTCAGGAGGCTGAGGCAGGAGGATCACAAGTTCAAAACCAGCCTCAGCAACTTAGTGAGACCCTGTCTCAAAATGAAAAATAAAAAGGACTTGGGATGGGATGTGGCTTAGTTGTGAAATGCCCCTAGTTTAAAAAAAAAAAAAGAAGATATATGGGTTAAAAACATATAGTGGGCTTATAGATAGAAACAAAGATAAGAGGGAAAGGAAAGGAGAAGGGAAATAGCATGGATGGTGAAAGGAGACCCTCATCATTACACAAAATACATGTATGAAGATGTGAATTTGGTGTCAACATACCCTATATATAATCAGAGATATGATAAATTATTGTATAATGGTGTATTAAGAATCGTAATGCAAAATAAATAAATAAATAAATAGAAAGGGGGAAAAAAGAAACAAAGATAAGAAATAATAATAGCAAATGAGATCTCTAGGACACTTAACAGACTAAATCTATCCCTCTGTTATTAAATGTCAAGTCATAGAAATTAAAAAGATAGTAGCATTATAAATAAATGGAATGCACACTAGATATAATCAAGCAAACTTTATATAAGTATTATTTTCAATAGTTCTTGAGCATTAAAAGCAATTTCACTTCTGAATAAGCCTAGCATATGGAAATACTAACATTTATGCCATTTATAAGAAATAATGTATAGAAAATCCCCACCTTACATTTTGTTAGCATTCATCAAATTGTATAGTTGAAGTGAAAATGTTCAAATTTAAACTTACTCTGTAGCCATAAACAATGCTTGTATAACACTGTTCATATAACATGTATTTCCTAGGTTAATAAGGCCAGTTTTTCCAGTTTCAGATTTTCCAGAAAGTCTAGACAAGCAAGATGCCAAAGAATTGGATTGAGACGTCCAGGCACTTTGACTGAGAATCAGCTTAATTTTCTCCTCACCAGGCTTAGGAAAATCCTACACATCATAAATAGGAAAAATACTTTAAAGTAAAGTAAAAACTATTTTTGTTATTAAATTAATTAACACCACAAAGAAGATTTTTCCACTGACATTATTTTACTTCTTAGTTTTAAAATACTGACAGCAGTAATTAGCTAGTCACTAAAAATTCAAATTACAGTGCATGGCAAAAATAAATGCCTCCAGAACACAGTTGCTTAAGTTGAACAATACTTACGAATTGTCACATTTGAACTACTTATGCTAGCAAAATATTTACAACATAAAACTTTGAGATCAGAGAGTATTCTGTGCTATTTAAAGGCAGTAGGAATGAGGACTTGAAGTGGCCCATAACTGAATAAGTTAAACAACAAATAATCTGCTTTTCAAATTTGGGGATAAAAATCATATTTTCTTTTAATTCATTACTAATATTTACTTAGTATTAATCCTTAGAAACAAAAGTCCAAAGTAATTAGGGGATTAAAAAAAAAGTACACATTGGCATAATGACCTCTGACTCCGAAAAACTAATCACATTTTACCATCTAGAAAATTATTACAACATACAGATTTTTCTTACTTGCTTAGTAAAGTATGTGATAATGAGAAAAGATTTTAAGTGTAAATGATTTCAAGCTTGAGTAGAGCATTGGCGAATAAGGAAAGTTGGTCAAATAATTTACAATTATCTTTTATTGACTGTTATTTCTGGTACTTAGACCTTAGAAAACAAACATTTTTAAAGTAATTCTGCTTTTTTTGTTTTGATGATAGCTAAGAGAAAGTGTTTCCTTGGGCTAAGAGTAATTCCTTTCCTTCTTCTGAGACTATATGAGTTATCAGAATTTTCAATATGAAAGCACTGAAGAACAGTCATCAATAGACACAGCAATAGAGAGTATCATTACTATTAAATCCATGACAAATGCTCCTTCATATAATTTACTTTAGAAAGGTCAAGTGTCATACCAGTGTTATACATCACACACATTAATTGTTTAACAGTCTTGTCTTCTGGACCCCAAAATTACTTTGATAAAGCTAACTAGACAGTAAAAATCATATGATTTGAGTCCATTTCAGATATGAAGTAGTATAACGTCTGAGTTAAACTCTCTTATTTTGCTCTACCTTGACTTTGCAGTAAATTTACTGAGAAAAGTGTGCTTGCTGTGATCTATTTTTCACAAACAGAAACGATGCACTATCTATACAAAGTTGAAAAACAGAGTGACCACAAATAATTCAAGTAAAGATTCTATGAAATACAGACATTCATGAATAGTATATAGTAAAAGCAGAATTAAAAATAGGGACAAAATCAGTCAAATACTTTATTATCTGCATTTCCATGATTCTAATATGTACTTTACATATATGAACACATGGGATGCAAATCTGATATATGGATTCATTTAATATAGCATATTTTTAAAACAAGTTTCCCCAAAAGTGGTTATAAATTCTAAGATATGCCTTATTTGATGGTACCAGAGAATTGAAGAAATATGGTTATTAATCTGCAACTCCATAAATACTGGTATAACAATTCTCATACCTTTATTGCCTCCAGAAGAGGTTCATAGAGATCTGGAAATCCAGAATAATGATACATCATACAGTGTATTAATTCTGTTAACTGCACTAAGAAGGTTGTGCTGGAAGGCAGGCCATCATTTTTGAAAGAGTGAACCAAATTAACTACATGAGGAACAATCTGAAGAGAAAAAAAGATAAACATTTCTTAAAATGTTTACAAACTGGCAATACATTCTCTAGCCTACAAATAGAGTACAATGGTATATGATCAGCAAATTCTTTCCCATGTGTTGTCATAGCCTTTTCTAAAAAAGTTATAAAGTTAAAATCTTCTAGAATATCAAGAATATCAAGGCAAATCTTGTTTTCAGTCATATACAAGTGTAATTCCATTTACTATTCCTCTCCTCATTCTTACACTATTATATGTCTGACATAGGTACAAATAGGAATCTTAGTCATTGCAACAATTCTAAAGAAATGCCTTCAGTTGAACAAATTAAAAACAAATAAACAAGCAAACCTAGAATTAGCTAAAGAGCTCCACCTAGTGAGAACTTAAAAATTTTCAGCTTGAAAGAATTACACGTATTGTGCAGTAAAGTCTACCTTAAGTCTTTGAAATAACTTACAAATGTAACTAAAATTATAGCTCAAATAATATACTTTTCATTTAGATAAGAAGAGGGACAATGTCTAACGTTGGATTGGATATTCTTATTAACAAACCCTTTCCTCAACCCAAATAAAGATGGTTCTAAAAATAAAAGGAATCAGAATCTTCTATTATATTTAAGAAACTGGGGCTAAAAATAAAAAGGAAATTGAAAATGTACATTGCTTGTAAACATGTAGACAATTGTTAATATTGATGATCATCACAAAAAATGTTTTCATTGTAAAATTAGTTGGAAAAAACCCAACAAATATAGACATAATAACATATTTAAGAAGTTATTACCCAAATGAAACAAATTCTATTTTTCAGCAATGGTTCATTCTATTTGAATAATGCTGTACTTTTTCCAAATAATTATAATATGAAACTACATGTTTACACTTCTCATGCTAAAAGACATCTTATTATGTTCTATTTGTGGAATATTTTTGGTCGCTATCTCATGAAAAAAGTGAAGCTATAGTTATATTAGGGCTGTGCCATGAGGCAAATAATGACAGTTATAGTAATGCCCCAATCAACTTCTTTTCCTTTCACCTAAAAAGAATCATCATATTCTTAAATTAACAGTGCTACTTCTGTTTTCTGTCTAGCTTTATCCTTGAGCCTGAGGTCTTAAATCACATTTTAGGTTTACACTACTTTTAATCTTACCTCCATCAAAGGTATGGATATCACTATAAAACTAGCAGCTCCTAACGAGTTCATACTATTGCTATCATCTCTACATATTTAAGCAAATCTGAATGCAACCCTGCCCCATTAAAGCCACATCTCTCAGACATTCTTTTGATAAAATAATTAAAAATTTAAAATTATTTTGTTTTCTCAGACATGAAGGGAAAGAAATAAAAAGAGGAAATAATTTAAAAATGATTCATAATTCCAAATTGTCCAAAAGCACTTCTAGTGTACATTTGATCTTTGCAATCAGGTTATATGGTTTTCTATTACTATGCCCCAAATGATCAATATTATCATTGACACAGAAATAAGACTTTTTCTTAGAGATATACTTCCAAGCAAGCTATATTGACTCCTCAATGCTTGAAAGTTGAGTTTTTGAATGAGGAAACTAAATGTTTCTAGACATTACTGTAACACTAAACATAAGTTACTATTTGAGGAAATGCATAAAACTTAAATAGTTTTTTTTTTTTTTCTTACCCATATGACTATCTGCCACAGTGTCTATTTAAATTTTTTCCACTTATAAAAAACATGAGGGGCTGGGGTTGTGGCTCAGTGGTAGAGCACTTGACTAGCATGTGTGAGGCATTGGGTTCAATCCTCAGCACATAATAAATAAATAAATAAATAACATAGAGCTATTGTGTCCATCTACAACTAAAAAATTTAAAAAAAAAAATATAAAAAGCAATCTGTCTCATTACAATACATATTATAACATCAATCCTGGTTTGCCCTAAACTATTCTAAACATAAAATATGATGAATAATGATGTTGATGATTCCAAATTGTTGCTCATAGTTAGCCACCCTTAAATCTCAGTCCTTCACTGAATTGTTTGGAATTATATGTGATTTAATTACCATTTAAATCACTTCTAAATGTCCAAGTTATTCTTAGTTAAGTGGAGGGTCAAACTCTACACAGTACTTAGACAAGAATTTGGTCTTTGTTTTTAGGCTTTACTAAGCCAGATCAAAATTTTCAGTTTCAGATCTAACTTAAATAAATGATCCCTCAAATAAATGATTTAATACCCACTTAATTAATAATCAAACATTTCAAAGTCAAATATTTGTTATTTTAACTATTTTTCTCAGGGGGAAAAAGTAGTTAAAGTAGTTTAGGTACTACTAAAGTAGGAAAGGTAAGGAGATAACTTATTTTAAAACATTCTGAGCAATAAAATAGGTTTAGAGTATAGAGTAAGCGACTAATCCCAGAGATTAAGAAATGTCCTTGGTATAATAAAGTAATAAACAATAAAATAAATGATTAAGTTATGTTAGAGAGTCTCCTTCCTAGAAATTTGAAAACAAGCCTTTTTTTTGAAGGGCCTACACACAATCATGCTTGGAAGAAAAAAAAAAAAGTCACCTAAAAATTAACAACTAGGATTCTATACATCTTCATCAGTCTCCTCTGAATTTTGTTATGGTGATCAGTATCCTTAAGATTTCAACATTGTAGGTATACTGATAATGAGTTAATTGTCCTGTAAAACTTCGGATCAGATCTTGGAGGAAGCAGGCATTCACACAAAGCTACTGCTTTCCTCTGATGCCATAAAAATGTCAATGGACAGGTCCCTAAAGTAACACCTGCAAATTGATAATCAAATCAAAACCAGTGATGTAATTGTTTAAAGTGGTAGCATTCTAGATATGTTTTAAGATGGAGTCAACAGGATATGGGCTGAGAGTGAATAAAAAGACTTAATTTTAAGACAACAAATCAAACTGATGTTTTCAAGGTTCTGAAATTTTAAAGCCATCAGTGATTTTCAACTATTTTAATCCTTTTGCACTGTTCATATGTACAGCAGACATCCATCAGTGACATATCTCACATAGAGCAGTAACAAGTCGGGTAGTTTTGGTGAGACACAAAACATTCTGAAAATACATTCCTTGGAGAGAAATTAAACACCTTCAATTTTCTAAGAAAAGGTAAAGCTATGTGAAAATAGATTCAGAACTAACCTACAGCCTTTTCACTACATACAAATGTGACTCAATAGGAAACTAAATTTTGAAATTTTTTTTTTTTAATTATAGGAAGCTTCTGGTATAACTTACCAAATGGAACGCCTCTGGAGAATGCTGAAAACTAAGCAGCATGTGAGAAAGAACTGCAAGAGCACCAGGTCTCACAAGAGGAAACCAAAGTCGATTAAAAACCTTCAAAATAAGATAAGACACTCATCTTAAGAATTTGGAGGAAAATCAGAAACTCAATCAGTAGTTATTTCCCTAGAGCAAAAATTATTTATATGAATGCCCCCATTCCTGAAAAGTTCTATCATAACATGTTATTAAACTTTGGGGGAAGGGCAAAGTTTTGAGATAACAACATGACTGAGATCAAGGGGAATGTAATGGCCTACCCAATTCTTAAAATACCCTGATAAATGGAAATCTGTTAAACTATGTTTATATGATGATGTTTCTTGGGCCACTCTTCATTTAATTCACTCAATAAATATTTATTAAGCACTTACTATTGCTCAGCACTGTTCTAGGCAACGGAAAACAGTAGATCTGAAAAATAATTTCTAAAAGGACTTTCAGTATAAAGGATGTGAAGAGATAATAAAAAGGAACATATAATGATAAGTGCTATCAAAATACAAAGCAGGGCATGAATAGGAAATACTGGGTGGCAGAGGGGTTTGCTATTTTTACAAAGGATGTGCAAAAAAAATGCCTCATGTAAAAGGTGATATCTGACTATAAAGCGGAAAGGAGAGAGATAAGCTTGGTAGATCTTGAGAAAACAGCAATTTAAACAGGACAAAAAGCAGTGCAAAGGTCCCAAGTCCTCTAGGCTGGTGTGATATGAATATAGTAAGGAGGACAGTGTAAGTGAAGCAAGAGACTAAGGCAAGTGGGAGATGGAATTAGAGAAGTAGCAGTGGGCCAGATCACATGGCATCTTGTGAGACACCTACAGGGAACAAAAAGCAGGGAGGCTATGGTAATCAATTCAACAAGAGATGGTGACAACCTTGGATTGAGGTAGTAGTGACGTAACTGATTAAAAGTGGTAGGATTCTGGATATATTTTAAAGGTGGAGTCAGCAGGATATATAGGATATGGGTTGAGAGAGAATGTTAGAGATAAGGATAGCTTCAAGTGTTTGGCCTAAGTGAATGAAAGGATGGAGTAGCCCTTTATTAAGATGGGAAAGATCACCTGTGGGAGAAAAAAAATTAGGAGTTTCATATCTGAGTATAGGCAGTTGAATATATGAATATGGAATTCAAGGGAGAACAATGAACTAGAAATATACATTTGTCAGTCATAAAGCCTTGGGACACCTATGCTGTGAATATGCACTGAAAAGAAAGAGGACCAAAGACTGAACTCTAAGGCAATCTAAAAACTGGAAAGAGCAAGAACTGGAGACTGATATGCCAGTGAAGCAGGACAAAACCCAAGGAAATAAAATGTCCTGGAAATTGAGTAAGAAGAGTGTTTTAAGAGGGAGTGTTCAGTTGTATCAAATGCTGCTGACAGGTTGAAGAGGAGAGCCCTGAGAAATGATCCCTGGTGTAGCAACATTGGGAAGCACTGGTATCAAAGGTAATTTTGGTAAGGTAATGGTAAAAGTCTAATTAGATGGATTCAAGAAATAATGGGAGAAATGTTTTCATAGTCAGTATCTGAAAATAGCAAAACTATTTTAATTACACTTACATGGCATTTTTTAAATTACTAAGGCCTATTCAAAACAAAACCAAAAACTGGTTCATTTAAAATTAAGCATTCAAATGCTTTTAAAGAGACAATATTGATTATAAAAATATTGATTATAAGATTTCATGCATTCTAATACATTCATATACTCCCACTTACCAGTTCTATTTTCAGCAAAGTAACATCTATCAAAATAGTAAACTTCTGAACAGCTGCTAGTCCTTTCAGCAGTGCAATTACCCAAGTATCTACATGCTGAGCCAACGGCCAGGAGAGCCAGTCAATCATTCTGAAAATTGAAGAAAAATAAAACTACCAGTATTGGAAATATTTTCAACATTACTCAAGAGTAGACTACTCTTGTTACAGTAAATAATCACTCACTTCATAACTCATTATTTACAACTTGCTAGTAAAAAGCACTGACCAAGATGTAGAAATGAAATACAATGGATGCTTACCCTCAAGAAGTTTTCAATTTTGTACAGTGACAATTTCTTATATTTAATGCATTTCCATTAAAAAAATTTCTAATTTTAACAAAATGCAAGAATAAAAAAATTTATATATAGTGGTATCAAGAATTTATTATCAAACTTACTCTAAGAACAGCTGAAATATAGACATCCAAATGAAAACATATGGGTATCAACCAAGATTTCTCCTTCCTGATGAGTGCAGTCTAATGTAATACACCATTAAAAGAGGATATATTTTCAATTATGGAACAGGTATCATCATCTCTTTCAAAACTCTACTATGTAAAGACAACAAAAGAAAACTTCAAATATATAAAAGGGTACAAATTGTGTAAATATGCTAATGGCCTAATTTCATTAATGAATGCCTTTCTTCTTGAATATCAACCCAGTTCAAGGGAAAAAAGATAAAGTAAAACAAGGTTTGAAAGAGACTCCCTAAGTTAGATATTTACCACAATGAAGGCAGGTACAACTCTTTTGGAAAGCAATTAGACCAAATGTTCATACAATTCAACCTAACAGACTGATTTTAAGGATTATCTAATAAGAAAATAGTAGGGGAAAAAACTCACCTTTTGAAGTCAGAGCAAGTGGTTTAAAGATCTCAATTTATAATTTATTAGCCAGAAAACTATATATTATATGATATATATTATAAGTACTTATAATCTCTGTGCCTCAAATTCCTTATCTCTAGATTGTGGGTAAGCGTGCTCATTTTCAGGGATGTTGTGAAGAGAAAATGGGTTAATATATAACACTGGAAATATTCATTGTGAATTCCTCTTTTAACATATGCAACAATAAACATCTTCATCCTCCAAACTGTCAAACTACCAATGCCGAGGTCATAAATCTGCCCCAAAAAAGCAACTACCATGTTAAAAGGACTGACATCTAAATCAATTTGGGCATCTTCACCAAAGCTATTATATAACTATCTATAATAATAATGGAGTGTTGTCTTTATTAAGTTTTTTCCTTTTAAGATTAAAATGCCCCTAAAGTCCCAATACACACTGACTACAAGTTATCTGTATGTTCCTTCCATTCCCTATACTCAATTTACTTCTTGTTTTCCTGGCTTCTTCCAACAATGACAGTTACAAGTCATTGAAGTAGCCCCTGATAGCTATTCTACATCTTCCAACTATTTCAAGGTTGATTCTCAAAAGTTTTGTGACTATTCTACATAAAAGAAGAGACATACTTGCTTTTGTGAATTAAGAATATATGCTGGGCACAGTGGTGCATGCCTGTAATCCTAGAGACTAGGGAGGATAAGGTAATAGGATTGAAAGTCTGAGGCCAGGCTTAGCAACTTAGTGAGGCCGAAGCAACTTGGGCCTTGGTAAGTAGTAACTTGGTGAGAACCTGCCTCAAAATAAAAAATAAAAAGGATTGGGGATGTAATTCAGTGGTTAAGTACCCCTGGGCTCAATTCCAAAACCAAAAGAAAATACACACACACAAATACACACACACACTCACTCACTCTCAATGTAGCACTGTTTTTGATACAGAAAAACTGCAGAAAAACCTAAATGACCACCAATAAGGAAAAGACCAAATACACTGCAGCAGTGACACTGCAGAACACTAAGCAGAATTTGAAGAAATGAGGTAGATGAATCTATCCATGGTTATCTAATATGAAAAGATATGAAATGTTGTTAAAATAAGTTTAAAAAATCTTTCATTTTTGTTTAAAAGAAAACAATGTGAGTATACACATGGAAATATACACAAAAAAACCTAATGTGGCCTAGAGGGGCATGTGTGAGCATTTCTATTTGGCACTGTGGCTCTAAGGGGAGTGGCACTGTCACAGAAGAACCGGAGAGAGCTCAAGACCAGAATCCTCTTTAATTCAGTCTAAGGAGAGTACAATACAGGGTGAGTGGGCAGAGAACAGAAAACCCACTTGGGGGGCTGGGGTTGTAGCTCATTGGTAGAGCGCTTGCCTTGCACGCATGAGGCCCTGGGTTCAATCCTCAGCACCAAATAAAAATAAATAAATAAAAATAAAGATACTTGTCCATATCAACTAAAAAAATATTAAAAAAAAAAAAAAGAAAATCCCACTTGGCAATGGCTCTTTATTATTCCCAATTACTTATATTTTTTTCCTCTAGCCTCCTTATTTTCTTCCCATCTCATAAATCTTACTCTTTATCCTATGTGTACCAATCCAATCTCCAGAACAATCTTAAAACAAACTTCACATCAGTAGTTACACATTTTAGAAGCTGCTATGGTGTGAAGGTTTGCGTCCCTCTAAAATTCACATGTTGAAATTGAATTCCCAATACATTGGTATTAAGAGATGAGACCTTTAAGAGGTGCTAGATCATAATGGTGGAGCCATCACGGGTGGGATTAGTGCCCTTATAAAAGATACTTCCACCCACGCACAGAAGGTGCCATCTTTGAGAAACAGGCTCTCACCAGTCACTGAATTTGCTAGTGTCTTATTCTCAAACTTCTCATCCTTCAGAACTGTGAAAAATAAATTTCTGTTGTTCATAAATTACTCAGTTTAAAGTATTTTGTTATAGCAGACTAAACAGAAGTTGTTCATGAAGCAAATATTTGAGTGTGTATTATATAGGGAGTACTATGTTAGCTGCTAAGAACATAGTAGTAAGATGTTTTGTATCCTCAGATTGGAAAAGAGAAAGTTAAAAATTATCAATGATCACAAAATTATCAAGCAGTGGTATTGGTATCTGTATTAAACTTGTCAGTGCAATTGCTTTTCCCTCTGCATTTTCTTCTTCATTTTGATTAAACTGGTATATGCCAAAGTCCCCTCAGGCACAGAAATCGTAGGATGAGTTATTTTTATGGTTAACTATAGTGATCATTTCTATCACATATTGGTTACTATAAGTTTGAATTCTAAGGACATTTTTCTTAAATTTTTATTTAATTGCTTACAACTAAAGAACATTTTAACTGCGGTTGTTGTTTATGTACTCCAACATCTTATCGCCTCTATTAGACTATAAACTCCAGAGCAGATCTTGTTCTTATTTTAATCTTACATATCTTTGGATCCCCTTACTCAGCAGAGTGCCTGGCACAGAGTAGGAGCTCATTTGCTGAATAAATAAAACCATTTCTTCTATAGCTAAAAAAATACATATATGGAACTTTAAAATTAACAATAAAGCAGGAGACATGAAAGGCAACAAAACAGATTTAATCATAATTTATGGAGAGTAAAATCAATTTTCACTTTTACATGGCAGTTTGAGGTCTACATTCAGCCTTCAGTCTTATTTGTCCCAATGTTTTAAAAATTGGGAAGTTTCACATAAAAAACTGGATTTCAGGCTTCTTTTGAAAAATGAGATCAAATAAGATTGAATATAAATATCCCTGTGACAACAAACAATTAGAATTGAGGATCAGCTTTCTCCAGAAGATGCTTGTGTACTGTATTCACTATCATTTCACTGACATCTGGCCTATTTCGTACTTCAATGTTATCTATCTGGTGCTGCAATGATACTTACATTTGCTTTTTTGAATTACAAAAAATGACTGTGAAGCATGGTAAGTGGTACTTTTGGAAAAATATAGTGTATGAGCAAGTATAATGTAGGAGTATGGTAAAAATAAACATCCTTTCAATTGCACTTTCTATGTAAAAAATAATCACTGTGGATAGATTATGGGTTAAAAAGGATTGTATAGGTTAAATTGGAAATGCAGTATAAAAACTGGATCACATCTTCTTGTGGAAACAAATAGGTAAAAATTAATTCCCAAGTACATTTCAAAAACAAAATAAATTATTAAGTTGGATACAATGACTGTTTAAAAAAAAAGTCTAGAAAATTAAAACAAGAGTGTTTGCTGAGTGCTGACAAGTAGAATCTGCACATAGTTTATAGTAAGTAGTATCAGTCACTATAGTTTCTTGGTCAGAGGGAAAAATCAGTAGGGTTGAGTGTTCAGATAAGAAAAATTAAAAGGACAACTAGAAGACCACTTCAACAGTGTGGGTGTTTCCACAAATGGTGGGGATAGACAAAGTATCACTCTAAGAAATGTGCTAAAGAAAGAATCCAAAAGACGCAGTGATGTTACTCAAAGGGAATGGAAGGATGGAATTGAAAATTGCTTCTAGATTTGTGAGCCGATATCTAGGAGAATTAAAAGTGTCAATGGGAATCAAAATAAGAAAAATAAATAAATAAAAATCACTATCAGGCCGTGAAGATAAGTTCTGTCTCTTAAAGAGCAACCGTGAGTAATAAATCTGATTATTCTGGGTTTCTCTCTTCATTGGTGTCTACATGGTATGATGATAACTCTGGAGCCAAATGTACCACTTCCTTTCTAAGTGAACCTAAGTAAATTATTTAATCTCTCAATTTCCTCAATTATAAAATAGGGTCAAAAATATGATCTACCTCAAAAGCCTGTGGTGAATATGAATGACTTTTGGCATGTAAACAATATAGCTATTATTACATATGCAACAAAGGGTATGGAAAAACTAAATTCTAATTTTACTTGCAGCTGTGAAATCTAATTCTCAGAGAATTACATACTCACTTTGACACATTTTGAGGGTTGATCTAGCTTACAGTCTATTTGTTCCAATATTTTACTAAGAGGACAATATAATTTGATATATTCATTCAAAAGAGATGTTGCAGTCACACTGACACAAATAGGAGTTTCATTAGGGAGAGATCCATGAAATAAGAATATTTTTTTTTTTTTAAATTTTAAGTTTTATTTACTTATTCATTTTTTAAGACAGAATCTCACTATGTTGCCTAGGCTATTCTCCATCTCCATCTCCTGGGCTCAAGTAATCTGCCTCAGTCCTGAGTACTAAGAACTTTATTTTATAAAAGATTGAAATCAACCACATACACAACAGATTAATAAAGTGATAAGAAGAAAGGGAAGGAGAAAAAGAACAGACATAGGAAGCATGCTGTTATAAGACTAGAAATTAAAAAACAATAAATACAAAGACATTAAAAAGATGAAAATAAAAAATACAGACTACCAAAAAAAGGCAAAGCTTTCACTATAAATTAAAAGTAATAGTGACAGAAGCCATACAACATAGTTATATAGACTTTTCTCAAATATATAAATATTCTCACAAGTCCCTGGAAATTAATAAAGGAGTGAGCAGTAAGAAGTCAGAAGTATAAATTACAAATAAGATGATTCTCTTAAGTTTAAGAGCACAGAGAAAGAAGAAAAGCTTGAAGAGAAAGACCTTTTTAAACACAGCAGTGAAAAAGATGAAAAAAAATCTGACTTTCTAGAGTTTGTGTAATAGAGAGTGGCATGAGTACATATGCAGCCTATTGGGAACTCAACATGAATCCTTCAGTTCATATATTTATATATGTAAATTTTATAACAATGGCATAAAAACCATTTTGTTGCAAATTCTTATTTTCTACTTAAATATGTTTAATACATACACAAAGAAGAAATAAAGAACAAAAACAGACAGGAAAAATTCAATGAGAAAACATATAATAACTGAAAAGAGAAACTCAATAGCTGGAATAAGCGCATAGATGGGCACTTTAGAAGAGAAAAATCAGGAAGTTGTAAGACAGTACAGATGCTCCTTGACTTAGGTTGGGGTTATATCCTGATAAATTCACTGTAAACAAAATATAAATAAAGAATGCATTCAAGACACTCAACCTGCCAAACACTCCAACTTAGCAACACAGTACATCATAAAGATTATTTACCCTCTGATTATGTAGCTGACTGGGACCTGTGGGTCACTACTGCTGCCCAATATTTTGAGAAAATATTGTACCAAGTATTGCTAACCGAGGAAAAGAGCAGACTGAAAATTCAAAGTACGGTTTCTACTGAATGCACATTCATAAAGTTGAAAAATCATAAAACAAATCATCCTAAGTCCAGTACCACCTACATTGATATTCTTTCCCTAAAATATCCACAGGTTTGCTCCTTCCATTTCCTTCATGTCTTTATTGTCATGGTCACCTCAACTAAGGTTTCCTTATCCATCTTATTTAAAATTGTAAACCCCTTCTTCACACCACATTCCTCTTCTTACCCACTTTTTTCCCCAAAACAATTGCACATACTAAATTATTTTACTTATTAATGATATATTCTAAAACAAAATCTAAATCTAAAACAAAGTCAATTTTAAGATGTATAATTAGTTATACAGCACTAAGTGAAAAAAATTATGCTCATTTAAGTAGAATACCCATAACCGGGCATTTCCACATTTTAACATCTTTGAAATCAGGATGCATGTTGAAATCAGAAAAATATGTTATCTATCTAAAACTAAAGGAGAAAACTAAATTTTAGACAAAAGAAAAGAGTATATTACCCACTGAGCCCAGCTGAAAGATAAAGTATGCTTAAGATAAAATAGGAAGGGAAAATTAAAAAAGCCTGGAGGGAATAAATAGGTTGTAGGAAATAAAAATGAGCAATGAAATTAGAAAAATACATGGATATTGATAATACAATAAACTTCTATCTGTATAATAAATGGACACAAGTGTAGGATTTTGGAATAAAAAAGCTAAATTGAAAAAAATTTATGAATTACTAGGATCCCTGCCAAGGCTATAATAAGATAAACCACTCCAATTAGTTTGGAATACATTTATATATTTGAGTCCCTGATTAGTTTTAACTATTTCTCTAAGTTTCTCATTACTCACAAGATATCTTCTCCTCTCAAATCTACAATGAGTAGAATGAAGGAGTACCTGCAAAGAGCTTGGGTCATACTTGCATCTTTTACATTGGGATCCGTGGTAAGGCTCCTGATGAGAACTGTAATCATCTGAAGAGGAATATGCTGCACGAGGCTTGCCAGTGCTACAGAAGGTTCAAATGATGCATCTATTTTTTTAATTCAAAAGAAAAAGAAATACAGCAAGAAGGTTCAAGTGAAGTATTATAAAGAAAACAACACTTTCCCAAAAGAACAAAAAATACATATTTATTTGCAGCAAAGGTGTTAATCAGGAAGCAGCTGTTATACTATACATCATAGTAGATTCTGATGAAAGAGGAATATTACATGAATATTAAATGAGAGACTAAGAGCAAACAGCAGTATTTACTCATTCTATATACAGAATATTGAATTTTAAAAACTGTTATTTAGTACTGCCATCTTTAATCCATTTATTACTTGACCTCCAATTTTTAATATTAATTATTGTTGTGTTAAGATATTCATTTGCAAAGCATTAGAAAAGAAATGCAAGGTATCAATTTCAATTCTCACTTTAAGACTACTGAAGGTAATTTAAAACTACTATAATAGTCATCACAAAGCTATAAGGAAGATTTTTTAAAAAATCTTTCTTTTAACTTGAAATTTAGATGAATTGAGGGGAGACTTTGCTAAATTACATAAAAATTAAGTGACTCCAAGATGAGCACCTTTAACAGCTATGGTAACACAGACAATACAAGTAAAATTACAGTAAGAAAAAACTAATCAACCCAAACAAATACTGTAAATAAACAGTTGGCATACATTAAATTCTTTATCAGATTGTAAGAACAGGCTAAAACTCCACCCTTATTTCTGTTTCTCAAAATGAAAGGAGGACACAAGTTCTAGTTCGAATACCCAAGTGGAATAATTAAGGAGAATTGTTGTATTAAGTAGAGAAGTGATGCTGGTTTTGGACGTATTATTTCACAACTATAAACTTGAAAGCTCCAAGGCTTTCAGGAACCCAGACATACAGGTAAAATTTCTAGGAAAGAAAGCATTTTCTAGCCAAGTATTATTATGTGACCTTCTTCAATTTTTGAGGATTCAGTCATAGCACAAAATTATGTATTTAAGTCCTCACACTCCTGCTTTCCTCATTCTACCTGTATCCCCTTTCTCACATACACTACTGAAGACAGAAAATGCCAATATTTAAAATCTACATAGTAAACTGTGATAACCTAGTAATAAAACTGCACAATCCATGAATTTATAAATGCGGGAATTCAAAAACAGGGAAAAAAACTCAACAAGATGACAAAATCACATACAATAATTATGTGGTAAATATTATTACTATGCTACCATTAGTCACTAATGAGTAGACGCTTTACATAGCAGCTGTCATCCTGAAAGCTGGGTAATTAAGTAACTTGTTTAATGCCAAAGGTCTTAGACTTAGATGTTCCCAACTTTTAAAATAGGAACAGGAGGTGTTTTTAAGGTATAACGTGACATCCTGAATAAGGTAGAGGATTGGAATGAAATTTTGGATGAGGGTTCTAGGATTTGCTCTCCCTTAACAATGTTTTCTGGGCTGGAAGCAAACATGAAATGTATGTGAGAGAGACTGAATTTCCAGAGATAGTCTCCTTAAAAATAATCCTTACCCGTGGAAGAGATGCTTGCAAAAACTTCTTGCAGGGAAGGTAACAGTGTGGAGGGCTCAGCTTTCCAGATGTTCTGCAGCAAATTACTCACTTTTGTTACGTGGGAGACATACTCCCGGAGCTCTTTCTCCTGGGTGGACACGCACTGAAAGTGGCCTATCGTTCGAACCAGCTGTTGGCAGAAGGTGATGGACAATTTCCCTTTGGGGATGCACTGCACGAAGTCGGTCAGAAGGTCGCTCAGTCGGGCACAAAGTTGGGGCTCTGGCCTCTCACATACCATCCGTAACACCTCTACCTGCAGCAGGCTGAAGAGGTCCAGCACCGATGGGCAGCTCATGATCAGCTTCAGGCCGTTGTGAATGTAGTCCAGGATGGCTACGTCTTTCCTGTCCAGCGAGTGGTAGCCCTGCTGAAGGAGGCCCAACACGAAAGTCTTGTTGAAGAAAGACTCGAACTCAGGCCGGTGGTAGCGTGCGTAGGCCTCCAGTACCTGGTGACCCACTTGTCGCTGGAAGGGGTCCTGGCCTTCCAGGATGAGCCGGGTAGTCAGGTCAAACATGGCCTCGCACTGCTCCTGATCTAGCCAATGCTCCGCGGATTCCACCACCTTCCGCACAATCACCCGTTTTAGGGGAAGCGGGTGCGAAGAACTCACCAGGCCCTCCAGGATCTTGTCCATTGTGGCTATGCCGCAGGGCCAGGGCCAGGGCCAGGGGATAAGGAGCGGGCGGCGGCAGCCCCGAGGTAGGGCAGGAGAGCACCGGGGCGGAGGTGAACTTGGAGCGTAGCAGCAGCGGGACCGGCCACCGCCACCGCCGCCTCAGCAGCCACATTTATCGTGTAGGGGAGCCCATCCAAATCGGGGCGGGAGCTGGCGAACCTGGGGCGCGATAAGAACCGACACCACCCACGGCGGGCCTACGGCGATGGAGGTCCGTACTCCGCAGCCACCGCGGGCTGGCGGTCCCTTGCGGCATTAGCGCGAAGGGACCAGCAAGGCCCCCGGCTATGGTGGGGGCTCAGAACCGGGGCTGCGAGCCGTAGGCGGGGGGAGGCGCGCCTTCCCGTTCTGGAGAAGGTGTAGGCGTCCAGGCTCCGGCTGGTGTTGAGAAGAAACCGGCCCAAGGATGAGTCAGGAGGCGCTGTCACTCTGGGCTGTCAAGGAGGGTGCCGGGATCAGCCGGGGAAGCGAGGCGGAGGTGGACACCCTTGACCCGGATTCAGAAGTGCCGGCAAACAGGAAGTGAAGCACGAAAGAGCGCCCGGAAGGGCCCACCCCTCCGCCCCGCCCTCCACCCGTGCACGCCCTCCCCGCGCTCATCTGCCCCGCCCCTTTGCCGACGCGCACGCGCGCCGCCTCCTGTCGAGTCGCGGAACGTCACTGGAGAGCGTGTGTCTAGTCACAGGCAGACTTCCCGGAGGCACTGTCTGGGACTCGCATTGTGCCTGTGACCCGCCTCTAGGAATCCTGTGGGCTGACCTCTGTGTGTCAGGGTCAGGTTACTCGTGAAAACCTAAGGAAGTGCTGTTTAGGTAAAAGCTCGTGAGTGAGGGTTTTGGAAGCGCGAGAAGAGCATTTGGGGAGAAAGTACGGAAAAAAAGTTAGGACGAAGAGAGATCTTTTAATGCCCCGGTTCGTTCATGGAGAAATGCGCCTAGGGTGTCTGACCCAGACTAGCTTTTCTCCTACCGTGTGGTTACTTACTAAAGTAAGGACTACACCTGGCACCAAGGTTGAGCGACAATAAATATCAGCAGTTTGTTTTTATCAGGCCCCTGGTAAGCATTCAGTTAGTGAGCTTTTGTATCGTATCGGAAATTCAAAAGCTGCCCTCGAAATGGGAAGGAGAGTAAGGAAAATGGCAGGTGAGAAAGAGAGTTATGTGTATGCTTGTGTCATATAAAAGGGTACTTTGAAAATCCCCTGAAAATAACAAAATTTAATGTATGTGTGTGCTGCCACTGAAGATAGTTTGCAATAAGGAAGGACAGGTGGATTTATGATGCTTGAACTCTTTGAAGTTAAAATTTCAATGATTCACAACAAGAATTTAAAAACTTTAACCAGAGTCTTTAACAATGAAAAAAAATTGCCTAAGTATAGCTCCTTTTAGGCTTGGTAATATAGTTGTAAAATCAGACATTAACAGCCTGTAATACAGACAAAACTTTAAATAGTTTATTTAAAATGTTCAACAGCAAAACGAACAAAATTGCAAATTGTTTCAATTTGCTAAAGGGTATTAAAAAAAAAAAAACTAAGTTGCAAACATGATTATGCCAGTATATTTAACACACCCGTTTCAGGATAATCTTAAAATGAATAGCAGTTTAGAGAAGATAGAAGCTAAGTAAAAAGAACTTAAAACTGAGTGGATTTGTAGGAAAAGGAGAGAATGGGGCAATTGATTGATGTAAAAGACAGTCATGATAGAGGACAGGAATGGCTTTGGAACTTTCCTTTTTTGAATAGGTTCAAGGTAAAACTACAGAGAAAAGTAGCTGTACTGGGAATAGAGCTTCCTTGGATTACAGATGTAACATAGAAAGTAAAGTAATAAGGAATGGTAGGATTGTGGGCTTGAGGTAAAGTGGATTAGTTTTTGTGCTAAGGAACCAACTGAGGATGACTGAAGATTATTGAACACTATCAGTGAAATGATTAGTCCAGAGCAGACAGGAAAAAAATATTTAGTTAAATACTTGATATAGTACTTTTAATCACTCATAATATTTCCCTTTTTGCTAATATTATATCTTGAGAACTTATATTATATCTTGAGAACTTGTAAAATAAGATGTCTGAGAAAAATGCAATTCTCAGGCTATGTAATATATAAAACATAGTTTCATACTATCAGACTTCCAAATGTGACTGAGACTCTATTTTTAAAATACTATTGAGTGATATATGCATGAAATAAAATGGTAGGTTTTATTATCATAGAATTCAAAGCATGTTTACTTTTGCATTACTTTAACATATTTTGCCACATATATTTATTTCATTCTATGTTTGTAGAATTTCAGTTTGAAATGGACAACTCTATAGCATAGCCAAAAGTCATACAACACTACTTTGATCCTGTTCAACATTTTAAAATATTGTAAGAAGTCTGTGGAAGGGTTTTGTTTCAGAGACTCATGCCACTCATCATCAGATTAGGAAGTGCTATTACTATGGGTTTTAAGATTTTGTATAGGGATTTAGCCTAAGGCCCAAATTGCTAATTAAATGGTGTTTATAAATAGATCTGAGAATGGGAGCTAAGTGATGAGAGAATTATCATTTGTTAAAGATCCTCTATATACTTTATCCTAAGTTCTCAAAACAGACTTTTGGAAATAGGTGTTAGTGTCTGTCTGTATTGTGTAGAAATATAATTGAAGCCATGAGAGATTAAATACATACATTTGACTCCAGAATCTCTACTATTTTCATCATACCACAAAGAGTATATTTGTGTTTATGTGTTTATGATGAGTAAAGAGAAGAGGCATTTCCAAAAGCAGTGGTTAGAATCAGCCAGTTGCAACAGCTTTATTATGATGTTAACTGTCCCGTAGAAATTTATGTCACTTTATAGAATCAAAAGTGAAAGCATTGAATAAAGAGAGCTGTGATCAGCAAACCATTATATGAAATAATTGCAAATACTCCTGATTTTTAAACTTTCAGTTTATGTTCACATATATCTTTTAAGTTGTAAAGAAAAAAAAACTGGAAAGAAATAACACCAATCATTTAATATGGTGGGATTTAAAAAAAAAAGATTTATAATGAACACCAAGCTAATTTCACTATCTACTGGTGCTTCTCATCCCATTTAGAGTAAAATCCAAATGGCAATCATTGACTGTAACTCCCAACATAAATTTGCTCCTGTGTCTACTACATGATAACAGACAAAAAATTAATTTTACTTTTATATACTAGCAATGAACACATGGAAACCAAAATTAAAAATATAATACCACTGGTAATTACACAACATCAAGACTACTTAGGTGTAAATTAACAAAATATGTACAGGATTCTTATTGAAAGCAACAAAATACTAATGTAAGAAATCACAAAAGATCTAAATAAAGAATCATGTTCATGGATTGAAAAACTCTACCCACATTGAAATATGGGCTTAATGCAACTACTAGAAAAAAAGAAGAAAGAGAAAGAAAGAAGGAAGGGAGGAAGGAAGGAAGGAGGAAGAAAGAAAGAAAGACTTTGTTGATAGTATGAAAAGACAACTGACTGACTAGGAAGAAATACTTATATACCATATATTTGACAAAGGATTTGTATCAAGAATAAAGTACTCTCAAAAGTCAACAGAGTAAAAGACTTGTGCATCAAAGCACACTACCAAGAGTGTGGAAGAACAACCCATAGAATAGGAAAAAATATATAGAAAGCATGTATCTGTTAAGGGATCATACAAAATATATAAAGAACTCCTATACCCAAAACAAAACACCCAATTTAAAAATGGGCTAAACACTTGAGTAGACACTCCATAGAAGATATAGAGTACTCAAGGTGAAAAAATGCTTAATATCTCACTTATTAGGGAGACACAAAATCAAAACCAAAGTGGTATTCCACTTCTTATATGTTGGAATGATCTTTACTGAAAAACACAAAACAATGAAAAAAAGCAAGTGTTGGCAAGGATGTGAAAAAATGTAAAATGGTGACACTCCTGTAAAAAATAGTTGAATGGTTCATCAAAAGTTTACTTTAAACAAAGTTACCATATGATAAATGAAAATGTTACCATATGGTAAATGAAATCATGACTATTCCATTGCCGCAGTCTGGCTGGGCAATTCTACTTGTAGGTACACATCTCAAATGTTCACAGCAGCTTTATTTGTAATAAAAAACTGGAAACCAAAATAGTTGTCCATAAGTAAATGTTAAACTGGTGTACCTATAACGTGAAACTATTTATAGATATAACAACTTGTATGGATCTTAAGGATACAGAGTATCTCTCTATATTATATTTGAAACTTTGGGTGGATCTAGGTCAAAGTAAAAAGTTAAAAACAACCCTCCAAATATCCAACTCTAATAATTTATCTGTATGCAATTAGGTAACTCCATAGTATCCTATTTTATTTTCTCCATCAAAACAAACCTCAAATCCTTAACATTTAGAAACTATGATATTGGAGCTTTCAGCATGATTCAAAAGGTAAATGAAATCATGACTATTCATTGCCGCAGTCTGGCTGGGCACAAAATAACCGCGAGGTCACAAGCCACTTGTAGGTTCAAACAGGAACTGCTTTATTGCCTGAACCCAATGGGAACTCTCCAGAACTCCACAGAAACTCCTCGAGAACCAACGGGAACTCCACAAGAATTCAACGGGAACTCAAAAGTAGCGGGCACCGAGGTAGCAGGAGCCGCCTTATTGCTGGACAGCAAAGGTTTATATACACAACTGAATACACAGCTTGTTTCAATTTAGCATCATCCAATTACAGCAATCAGTCATTATCTTAATAATTATACACAGCTTAACTTAATTATCATCATCTTAATGGCTCGCTGGCGTTACTTCTCAACCACTCCTTCTGGCAAAATGCCAGGCGCCATCCCGACTTGGCTGTGGCTCTCAACAATTCATACACAATGGCCTGATTTTATATGAATTCTTGCTCTTATCTAATTACAGATAAGTGAAAAATAAGGTATGAATAAAGTCATGGTGTTCAGAAATGTGAGTTTTTATTCCTAGATATTAAGCTCAAAAACAGAAAGTAGGGACTACTTATATAAAAATTGGAGTTCTGTATAGTAAAGATTTCAACTGTTTGCACGTATTATAATGAGGAAGTGCTGCAACAGATTCTTAGTAAAAAATAATCTAGATAGAAACAATCTTTGTGTTGTCATAACAAAATACCACAGACTGGGTGATTTAAACAACAGAAATTTATCTTTTTTCCCCAGTTTTAGAAGCTGGAAGTTCGACATGAAGTTGGTAGAGGCCTTTTTCTGGCTTACAGGTAGACACTCTCTTGTGTCCTCACCTGACCTTTTTAATGTGTGTGCAAGGAGAGAGAAGGCTCTCTATGTATTATAAGAATACCAGTCCTATTGGAATCCGCCCCACCATTATTAACTCATTAATCTTAATTACCATCTTAAGACTTTATATAGTCACATTAAGGGTTAGGGATTCAGCATATGAATTTTGGGGTGGTAGTGGTGGGCACACAGTTCACTCTGTAGTAGAAACCAAAATTTCCCCCCTGTGGACTATATTCTTGCTCTTATCCAAACAAACAAACAAACAAACAAAAAAACCCCCAGTTTTTCTCAATGGACCACCTACAATTGAGGTGAGATTTGGACTTATTTTCCATTATGGTTTGTATCTGGAATGTCCCCAAAGGGCTCATGTGTTGAAGGCTTGGCTCCCATTGCAGGGGGTTTGTGTAGTGATTGGATCATGGGAGCTCTCTAACGTCATCAGTGGGCTAATCCATGGATGGATTCATGGTTTGCTGACATTATTAGAAAGTGGTGGTAACTGTAGGAGGTGGAAGGAGTAGGTCATCGGGTTGTCGTCTTGTGCCTACCCTCCCCTCAACCTCCTGCCTTTCCTGGCTGCCATGAGATGAACAGCTTTTCTCTACCATGGAGTTAGCAACCAGCGGGGGTGGGGGGGGGGTGGGCTCTTAAGAACTGAAGTCAAATAGTGCAGACTGTTGAAAACACTAGTTTATACCTCACGTGATAGTTATTGGAGGGTTTGAACACAGGGTTGGCATGATTTGGCTTGATGGCTTAAAAATGTCAATTTGCAATATCATAAAAGTCAATTCTTCCCTTGGAGGGTTTGAACAGAGGGATGGCATGATTTGGCTTGATGGTTTAAAAATGTCAATTTGCAATATCATAAAAGTCAATTATTCCCCATGTTTTTTCTTTTAAATTTAGTACAATAACAATACAAATGCCCTCAGTTTCTTTTTTTTCCCCTTGGAGTTAGACCCATCTTGAATATACAATTCAATTGGAAAAAAAAAACAAAAAAACATGGATACCAAGGAAATTCTAAAAAAGAAGAACAGTGGAGAGGGAGGAGGGCTAGCTCTACCAGACATTAAAACAGATACTCTAAAACTTATTTTGGAAAAAATTATAAGTCATATGACTTAAAATTATAATTTGGAAAAGTTTTTGTATTGGGACATGAAAAGACACACAGAACAGAATGGAGCAGAATAGAAAATCTAGAAATAGACTCAATTATATAGGAATATAGTACATGATCTAAGGCATCTCAAATCATTGACTAAATGATGGGCTGTTAATAAGTGAGTAAATGATAGCCATGTGAGAAAACAAAATAAAATTAGATCCATTCTTGAATACATTCCAGATGGATCAGAAACTTAAACGGGAAAAATAAAATCATACAATAAAAATATGGGTGAATTTCTCTTAATCAAGAAGTGAGGAAATCTTGCAAAATAGGACTCAAAGTACAGATACATTAAGGGAAAAATGGAAAATTTTGAGTATGTATAAAATAATTGGGGGAAAAAGAAAAAGTCACAAGATAGATGACAAATTGAGAAAAAAACATTTTCAGGTTAATTATAGAAAAAGGGGTGTCCATATACAACAAGAGCTTCTGAAAATAGACTTATAAAAAACCAACAACTCCATTTAAAAATAAGCTAGGAAAAAAAATAAAAATAGGCTAGAACAATTTATGCAGAAATGTAGATGGCCCTTAGTCATATGAAAATATGCTTACCATCACTCTTAGCAAGACAAATACAAATGAAAATTATAATTAAATGTGTCTCTCATATCTCAGATGCAAATAACATTTGACAACATCCTTTGGATGAGATTGTGGAGAAACAGGCATTCTCATACATTGTTTAAGGGAATGAAATGAAAAATGGTATAACCCATATGGAGTTTATACCATTTTGGCAATATAATAATATGACATTCATTTACCCTTGGATTGGTAATCTTACTTGGAAGATTCTATCCCCAAAATGCATGGGTCAAAAAAAATTTACATCTATAAATGCACAAGGACTTTGAACTAATTCAAGTGTCTATCCCTAGGGGACTGACTGAATAAAATAAATTGATACAATGGATACCCTCTCACAAAAAAGAAAAAGAATAAAAGGAATCTTCTTTAGAATAGATTGTTAATTTTAAAAAGCATGGTAGGAAAAAAGTGTTAGTATTTAAAGTAAGCTTTCTTTTATCTCAGAATGCATGGACTGGGAATATATAATACACATATGTATATATTTAAATTTTTAAGCACTGAAAGAACTATTCAGAATAGAGTACACAAAGGGGAAGAAGAGCTTAGTAAAGCTTGATTTCTTTGGAAATTTCTTATATTTTTGGCTTTGGACCCATGTATATATTTTATATAATTATAAAACAAAATGAAATAAAAAATAATTACTAAAATGAAAAATAAAATGAATGAATTTTTCTATATAACACTTTGTTTATAACTGCACAAAAGGAAAATATTACAAGTGATTTTTAACAAAGTAATTTGTACATCCCTAGTTGAATATACCCCAAGAGCAAAAGGAACCACAAAATATTGTAAACTTTTGGTAACCACATTGTAATCATATTATTTTGGGTGGAATATTTTGTGTCTATTGTAAGAAAAGCCTATAATAAATGAGTAATTATATCTTTAATAATGGAGATTTTCATGATCTTTAAAAGAAAACAAACAGATTTATGAATGGTAAGGTTACATAAAAATCCTGTTCTGAATTTGAATTGGAAGTATCAGTATGAATTTATGATGGATTTTATTTTTAAAAATTTATCATCTATCTGCCAACTTCTGATTTAGAAGTGGGCCCAGAATCAATAGAAATAAGGCAAATGTAGTTGTACTCAGAATGCAGTCTTTACTAGTTCTCACTAAAAAGAACAAGGATAATTTGAAGAATTAGCTTCTTCTAGGGATGGAGCAGGATATGTTCTAGAGGATCCTATAACATCTTGTCAAACTTGAGATGAAAAAATGGCAATAAAGACTAACAGGGTCATGTCTAAAGGATTCAGGAGTCAACTTGAATAACCTCCTTGTGTTTAAAGATGGCAAAAGTTGAGTATGATATTAATATTATGTTTGCATTCATTAATCCATAGTAATATATTTTTAAAAAGCTTATTGATTCTCTTTTAAAAATTAAAAATTCTTTTTGGAAAACTGTGGAAAGGAAAGAACCAAACATTTTTCCTGCTTTATCTATAAAATATTCACCTTAGAGTACGCGAAGTTTGAAAGATACAGAAGTATTTCTGCTAAAGAAGAAGGGAAGGTAAATTATCACCATTTGTAACTAACGAATTAGTGATTCATCCATGGTGTTAAAAATCACAAAAAGAGAGATCACCACTTTATGTATCTCCTGACAGAAGTGTACAATTCAACCCATTAAATAATGTAGAAAATAAATACAAGACAATCTGTTTCTGATGGAGCTTCTAGATCAATTGGTCAATTAATCAATGAAGAATATAAGAAGTCAAGAAACATGATGCCAAACATGCTATCAGCAGAATCGAAACTCTGATAAACTCCAGGATAAGCAAGAGATAAATTTTTAATAGATATTTTGAAAGAGAGGGAAATAGGAGGAGAGATTTTTTGGTATAGATGAAAAGAGACTTAAGTAATATATTACCCAATCACAATATATAGATCTTGTTTGGATTTCAGTTTAATAACATTTAAAAAATAAAATGGAAAAAGTGAACCCTGATGGGATATTTGATGATATGAAAAATATGAAAAGTGTTTGAGGTATATGTGATTATGTTTTAGAGTCCTTATCTTTTGTAGATGTACACTGAAATATTCAAAGATAAAATGATGTCATAGATTTACTTCAGAATGATGTGGGATTAGGATTGTGGATTTTATTGAAAAAAGATTGCTGCATATTGATAATTGTTGAAGATAGATAATAGGTATAAAAGTCAAAAAAAGGAAGAAGAAGAGGAGGAGGAGGAGAAGGAAGAGGAGGAAAAAGAAGAATGATAATAATGATGGTGGGGCATGGTGGGTACATCCCTGTAGTCCCAACAACTGGGAAGGCTAAGATAGGAGGATTACAAGTTAAAGGCCAGTCTCAGCAACTTAGTGAGACCTTGTCTCAAAAATAAAAATGGCTGGGAATACAGCTCAATAGTAAAGTTACCCATTAAAGGTTAAGGCTAGAGATAAAATTCATTTCCCAGTACCAAAGTAAAAATAAAATTAAAAAAATAAAAAACAACAATGTTCTGGATCTTGTTCTAAAAAAAGAAGGACAAGAAGGATTTCAGTAGTAGCAGTAGAGAGATCAGTTAAATAACTTGTAATAATCCAGAAGAATAATTGACTGTGACTTGGATCTGGACTATTAATAGTAGAGGTAGTGAGAAATATTAAGATTACAAGTATGTTTTGAAGGTAGCACTCATAAGATTTTTTTAGATTGGATGTAGAGTGAGAGAGAAGAATGACTCCTAGACTTTTCACCTGAGCATTTTGGAAGATAGAGTTTCCATGAACTGAGATAAAGAAGATTGCCAAAAATGCATGTTTAAGAGAGGTGATCTTCACTGTTAACTTGAGATATCTGCTAGATAATCAAGTGAAGATGTTAAATAGTTGAATGTGTCAACTAATAGTTGAATGAGTCTCAAGTACAGGGAAAGATTAAGGCTGGAGATAAAATTCAAAAGTTATCAGCACATAATGGTATTTAAAGCATAAGGTGGTTGACATCAGTAAAGGAATTAGTGTAAAGAGAAATAGAGTTATAGCTCTTAGTTGAACTCCAACATTAAGACATTTGGGAGATGAGAGTTGGAGTCCATTCAGTCAGCTATAACAAAATGCCTTAGACTGCGTAATTTTATAAAAAAACAAACTTATTTCTCACAGTTTAAGATGCTGGAATTCCAAGATCAAGGTACCAGCATATTCAATGTCTAGTAAGGGCTCTGTGTTTCAAAGGTGGCGCTTTGTTGTGAGCTCACATGGTAAAAGAAGATGGGGCTCCTTTGAGTTTCTTTTACCTAATTCCTTCCAAAGGTCCCCCTCTTAATATCATCACCTTTGGGGTTAGTTTCCAAAATATAAATTTTTGAAGAGCACACATTCAGATCATCTCAGAGAGGAGGACAAAACCAAAAAAGTATTCTAAAGAAATAACCAGTGAGGTAGGAGGAACATGAACAGTGTGTTATATTCTGGAAGACATTTGAGGAAGAGAATTATCTGTGTCCCATATTGTTAAATAGTCTAATAAAATGAGGCTTGAGGATTGAATACTGTGTTTAATAACATAAAAATGAGCAATTGGATGGAGAGGTGAGTATTGAAGCTTAATTGTAGGCTTAAGAGAAAATGGGAAAGAAATTGCAATCAGCAAGGATAAATAACTACTTCAAGGAGATTTGCCAAAGGCAGAGGGAAAATGTGTTGGTAGCCGTAAAGTGAAGTGTAGTATCAAGCTGAAGTGTTAACAAAAGAGAAAAATTATGTTTTTTGGCTATTAGATAAAATATCTAGAAAAGAATATAATTGCTGAGACAATACCCTTGAGTAAGTGAGAAAGGATTTAGTGCACAATTGGAGGGTTTGCTTTTACTATGAGCATGAAGTTCACTCACAGTAACAGGAGAGAGTACAGTGCATGTAGGTGGGTGAATGTGGTTCTGAGAGTTTGCAGAAGTTCTCTGATTCTGTTTTCTCAGTAAAATATAAAGGAAGAGTATCAGTTAAAAATGAGAGGCTGGGATACAGGTTTTAGGAGAGAGGTGGAACTATGTTACAGTTGTTTGGGAGAATGGGAATACAGTATAATTCCTGGCATTAAGGGGCTGTTTTAGAGACCATGAATGTTAATGAGAATAGTCAATTTATTTATGTTTTTTTTTTTAAACTAGCTATGTTAATATGTGCAGGTAAGTGTAGAATAGGTGGAGAAAGGGATAGAACCAAGGTTGTGGTTTAGTCAAGTACAAGGAATCAAGCAAGACAAGGACAGGTAAGATGTATGCAAGGGAGTGATTGGATTAACCATGGAATTTAAACTGGATAAAGATAGAACTGAGGATCTGAGTGAGGGACAATGGAAAAGATGTTAGGATCAATAAATTAATTGTAGGTTCTAGTGAGGTCAAGGGGTATTGGGATCCTTCAGATTCCAACTGGAGGAAGTGAGTTGGAAAGATAGGATGTTTCAAGTTGAGATGGGTACTGTATTTGTTGGGAATGACAGTGGATGAGTTTTAACCATGAGGGTAAGTAGTTGGAGTAGGAAGGGAGGCAAAAACATTGGAAGAGATGAACTCAAGCCACTGAGTGACAGACACCATATTAGAAAGATAATCTATGTTGGCTTTGAAGTCACCTAAGGATTATGACAGGAATAGGGTCTGAGACAGTCTTAGTGAGTCAAGAGCTAAATTCTGCAAGGAGTGGAGTAGAGAGAGAGTGACATGGAGATTGAGCACTGCAAAAGGAAAAGATAGCATGTATTTTGATGTCATGATTTAAATGGGTGTTTCTTCAGAGAGGGAAGAGGAATAGTCTGGAAGGAGCAACAAAGAACAAGAATGTCTTCTTAATCTCTAGGAATAGTAATAGTGGATTTTGGGTGAAATAACACACACTTTTGAAGAGAGCTGCAGAGAAGAGGGCTACAGGGTTGATAGAGTTTAAAAGCAAGACAGAAAGCCCTGTTCAGAGAAGCTTGTTCTGCTGATGACTACCTGGGTAGTCATCTTCATATGAGGGCATAGTGGAAAGATTCCAGGAGTTGGGCAGGGATAAGTAAGGGTGTCAGAAAAGGGGATGTTTAAAACCTTACAGAAATAGAGTCCCGAGGATGAGACTTGATTTTGACTTTTTGTGGCAACTAAAATCAACAAGCTTGAAGGGCATAATGAGATTCACTTGGTAAAAGTTTTTGATTAAAAACTTTAGGTTTGGAATTAAACCTTTAATGAAACAAATATACAAGCTCTGTGAAGATTTAAGGACAAGCCTGTGCTTAGGTTAGCCACAAGTGAAATGCCTAAGGCAAAATGTCTGCCTTGCATGGGCACAGGTGGTACCTGAGGTTAGGAAGGAATCGGAAGGCCTTGAAGGTTACTGAGGCTCATTAATCATTACCTTCAATAGGTGTAATACAGCAGTTGTTTCTACTATCAAAGATTTTTATTATCACGATGATGATCTCTTCCTCAAAGATAGGCAAAAAGGTTTTGCCCTCTTGCCTGACAGGAATTTGAGTGGCAGTAGCATCTTTTTGACTTGTAGACATTTTAGCTAGTAACATTGAAACAATATTTTAAACTTGAAATATGATGCAAAAAATTCCCAAAGATCAAAATAATCATAACTTGCTGAACATGAATTCAAAACAAAGAAATGGTGCTGGGGGACTCCAAACCTGAAAAAAAGCACCTGATTGTTTACAGGCACAGAGAAAACCTGTTACTGTTCCCTTTATGCTGCCTGAAATTATCAACATGTGACACAGGAAAAACATTGGGTAGGGATATTAATTTTTAGCCACTTCTTTTGTTCAAATTACTTACCTGGACTGGACATATGTCTCCTCTTTACTCATTTGAACTCAGAACTATCATATCTACTGCTGAATGTTGAAGGGTTTACAAATTTCTGGTTGGAAACAACTGAGGCATTGACTGGCTGGCAGAGGGGCTTGCTTGTAGGGGCAGGATGGTATAAGTGGGAATGAGGTGGAAAGCAAGAATGGTGTTTGCTATGGCAAGGATTTTTTTTTGTTAGCATCCCTGAAACACAATAAACAAGCAGAAATAAACAAATGGGATTATATCAAGCTAAAAAGCTTTAACACAGCAAAGGAAGCATTAGAGTGAAGAGACATCTTACAGAATGGGAGAAAATATTTGCAAACTGTATGTCCAATGAGGGGTTGATATTCAAAGTATATAAGGAAACCAAACAACAGCAAACAAGACAAAAATTACTAAAATTGGGCAATATATATAATATAATATAATATTTTATATATATATATATATATATATATATATATATATATACATTTTTAAAGGAAGACATAGAAATAGGCAACAAGAATATGAAAAAATGCTTAACATACTAATCATCAAGGATATAAAAATACCATAATGAGATATCATCTCACTCCAGTTAGAATGGCTACCATAAAAAAGACAAGTGTTGGTGAAGATGTGGAGAAAAGGAACAATTGCACTCTTTTTGTGGGAATACAAATGAGTTCTGCATTATGGATAAGTGTAGAGGTTTCTCAAAAAATTAGAACTACTCTAAGAGGTCTCTATGGCATAGTTGCAGTTTTACTTTTCATGTGAGTGGGGTGTTTATATAGTCTGAAATCTCATGTTTGCTAAAATAGGAGGAAGGCTAGATTGGATAAAAGTGCAATGTTTTTGTATGGGTTTTAAAGATTTAGATGGAATTCAGGGCAGGACTGATAGCTTTATTATTTAATGTTTAAGTTCATTTTCATTAATTTTTAAAATTGATGCATGAGTTTATACATATCTCTGAGGTCCAAAGTGCTATTTTGTTTTATGTATGCATTGAATTATGACCTAGGGTAATTAGTATATCCATCACTATATAGTTTCTTTATATTTACACTCAAAATCCTATCTTTAACTATTTTTGAGATGTGCAATGCATTTTTGTTAATTATATTTACTCTGTTATATGTACTTTCAAAAAGTTTCTGTGTGGCAATTGATATGCAATATTTTAGCCCAGCAGATTTATACAGAGAATATATCTAGAATCTGGAAATTATTTTCTTGTAAGAATAGATTAAAACTTGCAAGGTATATAGCCTAATGCTTGGCTTAAGTTGCATTTTCTTTCTTAAAACTCTTTGAGAAATTATCCTATTAGTTTTTAGGATGTCTTATAGATATAAAGTAATGACTTCTGGTTGCAATAAATTTCTTTAACTATTTACATAAACTATTTAATGTTGAGATAGCTATGTGCATCCTTTCTCCACTATTTTTAAATCATAATATATCTTCTCTATCCTGGACCCTTTCCTCGAGCCTCACTGGCTCATTATTTCAGGTTTCAGCTCTAATGTTCCACCGTCTAGGGAAACCTTGCTTAACTTCATCAAATAGGCCAATTATTCTGTAAAATACCCTCATAGATCCTGTGTTTCTCTCTGGTACTTAGCACAAATATTACTTATTTCAGTACTTCTTGAATGTCTTTATTCTGCATTAGATGTAAGTTCTTTGAGGACAGGAATCATGTTTATCTTCTCTCCTGCTCCTTATCCAGCATCCAGCAGAGTATCTTCTAGTATTCAGGACTTAGCAATTATTAAATTACCATGCTATTAAAAATACTTTGGGAATACACTGTTTTGATGTATAACTATATCTTTAAGAAGTGATTTGACAGTAACTTTTTAGTGTTATTATAAATTTAAAGCATGGAAGAATGAGGCTTTCACAATGTACATACCCTTGGCACAGTTGGCATAGGAAAATCCTATTAAAGTTTCACAGGTTGCCTTAATATAGTAAATATTTAGGTTGACTTTATGAGACTTTCAGATACTAAGTTTGAGAAAGTGAATAGTTGTCAGGATTTGCATATACTACAGTTTGGTGCTGAATGTCTTCTATAGGCTCATTTGTTTAAGGTTTATTTCTGGGTGGTGCTATTGGGAGGTGGTAGAACCCTTAGGCGGTGAGGTGCAGTGGAGGGAAGTTAGGTCACTGGGGGCCTGCCTTTGAAGGGATGTTGACACCCTGGTGCTTAGACTCCTTCTCTTTGCTTATGGGTTGCCATGAGGTAAATAGACTTCTTCTGTTATATGCTTCCACTGTGACATATTGTAGCACCATAAGCCAGGGCAACAGGGCTAACCAACAACAGCTTGAAACTTCAGAATCCATGAGTCAAAATAAAACTTTCTTCTGTATAAGTTGTTTATCTCAGGTATTTTGTCACAGTGATGCAGAACTGACCTAATATAGCATCCATGATCACAATCAAAACCAAACCAAACCAAACCAAAGAATAAGACTTTCACATTCTTCTAACTATAATAAATTACAGTTCTAATAAAACATTTGTTCATATGTTGTTTTCATTTTGATATCTTATTTTCCATTTTTTTCTTTTTTCCTTTTTTTTTAAACCAGCGATTGAACCCAGGGATGCTTAATCAATGAGCCACATCCCCAGCCCATTTTTAATTTTGAGGCAGGGTCTCATTAACTTACCCAGGGCCTCATTAAGCTGCTGAGGCTGGCTTTGAACTTGTGATCCTCCTGCCTCAGACTTCCAAGCTGCTGGAATCATAGGCATGCACCACAGTGCTTGGCTGACATTTATTTTTTCTTTAAGACTTTTGCATTATAGTCTTAATACCACAGTCACTGTGTTTTATCTTAGCTACATTTTTATCATTTAGCGTAAGATACACTTATTAACCCAATTATGTAGTCTTGTGAATGAAAAACATCATAGAATTAAGGACAAACCATAGAGTCATTATTTCACTGATCCTCATCTAATTTCAGGAAATTACTTACCTAAAGTGATTCTGCCCGAAAAATTTTCCCATGTCTTAAAAAAAAAAAAAAAAACAGAAAGAAAAGTGAAATTATGGGAAACCTATGATAGTTTACTAATCGTTGTAAACTTTTTATACTTCATCACTGGTAATACTTGATAATAAAGAGTAAATTAATGGCCCAACATTTTTAAAAGTTTACTTTAATAAGTATAAAGAACATAATAATTAGAGAAACTTGTGGAGAAGCTGACCAAGGCAAAACAAGTATTAATCTAAATTTTCTAAAATTATTTTTTAATACAATATTTATTTAAGTTATTTAATATGCAATTTGTCATTTGTCACTTCGTTATAATGACTGTTCTTTTGTCTGATGATAAACAGCAGCCACAATGATTATTCCAGATCTCCACATTGGATAAATTCCACTTTTCCAGATTCAAGTTTCCTTCAGATTTCTGAGGCACAATTTTTATTATTTCTGCAATGTCTGGTGGACCTGGTGCATCAGCAACTCTTGTGACTAACTTCCCTTAGAATGCTGAGAAATTGCAGAAGAGTGAGATGGTAACCTTGCTGATCTCTGAGCTTCCAATACACTGGGTTCAGGATTCAGCCCTATTGTTGGGGTATGTGGCTTGACTCTGAATAGACCCTGCTGGCAGACACAGTCTTGTTGCCCTCATCACCCTGAGAGGGGGCAGTCCAGCTGAAGGGAGAGAAGAAGAGAGGAAGGAAGAAGAGAAGAGAGGAAGGAAGAAGGGATGAGAGGGAGGAGATGGGGAGACAGGATGTGGTAGTCTATTACAAATTCTAATGCAGGGGAAAATATTTGTATCTTAGGATTTTGCTTGAGTCGGCTTCAGCTATGAGACACTTTTGTACAGAGCATTTTGGAGTGTTTATTTAAAGTGTTCCTCTAGAATGTAGGCTGTGGTGGTGGTAAAGAACCAGAGAATTGGGAACAAAGTCCAGTTATCTTTCTGTGTTTTAATATGTTGTACACTTTTTCACTTTGAGTTGTATATTAGTGGAGAAATATCTATGATTTTTAAAACAGACTAAACTGGATTGACTACTTTTATTTGTGGCCTCGTATAAGTTATTTGGACCACAGTTTACTCATCTGTGCAAAATGAGGACAGTATGAGTTTTTCAAGAGACATTCCATAGATTAAAAAACTAGTGTACCTGTTTCTGACACATATGGACATACAAGAATACGGTTATCCCTCTGTATCAGTAAGGGATTTGTTCTGAAATCTGCTGAAGCTCAAGTCTCTTACATAAAATGGCATGATATTTGCACATCTTCCTGCATACTTAAATCACCTCTAGATTACTTCTGATTCCTAATACAATGCAAATGCTAGGTAAATAGTTATACTGCATTGTTTAGGGAATAATAACAAGAAAAAAGTCCCTACATGATACAATTTAAAAAAAAAAAACTGTTTTCCATCCACAGTTGGTTGAACCTACAGATGCAGAACCCAAGTTCACAGAGGACCGACTGTAGACTGTATTTCTTTCTTATCAGATGGTGGTTTGGTTTAGAAAAAACAGCAGCCTAGGATTTTAAACCACATCCTTTTACACTACAGACCAGGTCCCTCCCTCCTGCCTTTCTACCCTCCTTTTCTTTCTTCCTTCTTTCTTTTTACTATCTGAAAGGGTAAAGATTGTGGTTTGGATTTCATCTGTAATTAGGAGTCAGGGAAATGTAGGGTATATACTCTCCCAACTATTCACGTGTGTATCTTGGATTGGTTTAGAAAAGGTGGAAAACCAGAGTGGCAATAAGCTTGTTGAGAAGAAAAGTTCTAATAAAAACATTGAAGATACTTAAGGGTTATTAAGTAAAATTATTATTTGTTTTTAAAAATATTTTTTAGTTGTAGATGGGCACAATACATTTATTTAATTAATTATTTATATGTGGTGCTGAGGATCAAACCTAGCACCTCACACTATCCAGGCAAGTGCTCTACCACTGAACCACAACCCCAGCCCATGTTTTATTATTCTTGACTAAATAATTTGTTTATGTTAATTATAGAGTTTCTGTATTATAAAGGGGCCCACAAAAGAGATGGGTAGAATTGGTAGGAAAGCTAAAAATTATTGGTTTTTGAGCTGATGGGGCATTTTCTTTTAAACTTTGTAACGGGAACTATTGAGTATAATTCACAAGTATATTGTCCTGAAGCTAAAGAAAGCCTGTCTTTTCCAGTGGCATTTACAGCATAAAATCAACAATACCATATTTATTTAATACCCCTGCCCCCCCTCCGCCATTTCTGTCTTAATGTATTTCCTTTTTAGGCCCAGATTATTGTACTGGTAAAATTATCTGAAAGTGATAACATCACAATGATAAATTAATCCATCTATTCACTTTAGCTTCCAGCATATGCAAATTCTAATTATTTAAATAATTCATTTGTTCTACTTCAAGGTTTATTTTATTTTTACCAATGATATGTACCACAGTAGCTTTAACTCTCTATAGATCACTGTGAGTTTAATAAAAGCCCTTTTTACAGAGAGAAAAGTTTCAACAGATCAGTAGGCAGAGGCCACTTAATTAGGCATTACCTAATCCAGTTAAATTTTCATACTTGGATTCAGTCTGGTTCCTCACAATTCAATTCTCCTACTCCAGTTTTCAGACTGTCAAATATTATTAATACTTAGACTTAAAACCAGACTAATTGGTTATACTACTAATTTATGCTCCCCATCCTTAGTTATGGCCTCATTGCTGTTCAATTTTATATTCATCTCTAAATATTGCATATTATCCCAGCACTCAAGCACCCTATCCCTACTTCTCCTTGTAATATTCTTCATTCTTACTGCATTGAAAAGATTGAGAACTATCACATCAACTCCCTTAATTTCCCTTTGCTCCAACAGAAAACACAGTTTCTGTATTATGTTTTTCTCTTTCCTTAATTCTGATGTTTGTGCCTTTCTTTTCTTTCTTTCTTCTCGCCCCGCCCCCTCCCCTGCCCAGTACTGGGGATTTAACCCAGGGGTGCTTAACCACCTAGCTATACTCCCAGTCCTTTTTACTTTATTTATCTCTTAATTTTATGATGGGGTCTCACTACGTTGCTTATAGCTAAATAAACTGAAGGAATTTGCAGGGCTCCTGTTTCAGCTTCCCAAGCTCCTGGGATTACAGCCATTCACTACCATGCCCTCCTGTGTGTGCCTTGTATTCCTTCCCACCTGCTGTGACATTTTGCTTCATCAGCCATCTCCTTGATTCATCAATCTCTCTCTACTCTCTTGGCTTTCACTCTGTCCCTCAATCTTGTTATCATATCTATTTACCCTTTGGGCTCTCATAGGATTTCAGCAACGCTTTATAAAGTGACAGATTACACTGTCTAGATTGCATGAAAAATAATGTTCACTTACTTTTGATGGCTCAGGAGTCATTTCTTATTGAACCTCGGTGAGATTTTTAATGCAATTTATATTATTGGAGACACTGTTGTGGAAAAAATCTGTAAAACTGTTAAATTTTAGAAACATATTATGTAAGATATGCTATTTACTTCATGCTGTCTATTCTGGAATTTTTATTAGAGATTCAGGCAGAGTTTGTCAGTTCTGGGATTTAGTTCTACCTTACTTTCAAGGTTAATAAATTAGCCTTTTGCTGTCTCATCAACTGTTTTATCCACAGTGATAGGAGATATGTGTCTTCTGCATCAGAGGAAGCACTTTATTACTATGGCACAGCAACAAGCATAAACATCAATATATTTGCATTGGATCTGCTTTCCTCCTATTCCCAAGGGGTGGCACACAGGGTCCAGTTGGGAGCCTGCACATGCAATGGGTTGTGTTACAGGAGAGCAATCTTGAACTTGAGAGTCCACTGCTTTTATAGCAAGCAGTCAGTAAGATGGCGTTTTTGATTCTCAAGGTTGCTAGTAAATCCAACTTCCAGAAATGGCCTGGGCAGGAAATGGTCAGGTCTTTGCATTCTTGTCATGTGCTGTAAAAACTGCAAGATGCTAGGAGCCAATGGCAGATTGACTCTCCTTTCAGTTCTGGAATCTCTTTTTAGCAACACTTAAGGAGAGAAACTCTTCACATTTGGATTTTTAATATATAGGTACATATAATTAATTTTAAATTATTTATAAATGGGATACCGATGTCAATTTCCACTTCATTCCTTAGTGTGTGTGTATGGGTGTGGGGGGTGGGGGGGTATCAGAGATTGAATCAAGGGGCATTTTTTTTTATTGTTTGCTCAAGACAATACAATGATCTTGACATATCATACATTTGATTCAAATGGAGTATGAATTCTTATTTTTCCACGTGTACAGATTGCAGGTTCACATTGGTTATACAGCCACATTTATACATACAGCAATACTAGTGTCTGTTGTATTCTTCTGCCCTTCCTATCCCCCCCTCCCCTCCACTCTCCTCCCATCACCTCTCTCTACCCAATCTACTGTGACACATTTCTCTCTCTCTTTTTTTTATTCCCCCTCACACCATCATATATGTAATTTTGTATAACAATGAGAGTCTCCTTCCATCTTCTGTGCAATTCCCCTTCTTCCTCCCATTCCCTCCCACCTCTCGTCCCTGTTTAGTGGTAATCTTCTCATGTTCTTCCTCCCTACTCTGTTTTGAGTCACCCCTCAAGGGACATTTAACCACTGATCTCTAGCCCTTTTTATTTTATTTTATTATTTATTTATTTTTGAGACAGGGCCTTACTAAATTGCTTAGGGCCTTGCTAAGTTGTTGAGGCTGGCTTTGAATTTTGCTATCCTCCTGCCTCAGCTTCCTGAGCTGCTGGGATTACAGGTGTGTGACACCATGCCTGGCTCTACTTCCTTCTTAACAAGCATTTACCTGTTTAAATACAAGCAATATTTTTGTTTCTTCAAATCCTCCTCATCTTCTTTTGGAGGGTTCTTATCCCTTACAAATCTGCAAAGGAATAGTGGCACTCTTGTATATAAGTCCTTGTTACTATTTACAGAAATTTCTTTATCTCTGCATATAAAACCCATAAATATCTTTTTCTAATGTGAGTGCTGGGCACTTTGTTTTCTTTTATTTGACTTGTTTTCTGCAATGGCATAAGCTATAGTTTACTCCCTTTGTCAAGAAAAGTTACTCCAGATTGGTATCTAAACAGAAAGCACAACTGCTGTATGAGCAGAAACATGGCCATCATAATGTTTTCTGGGTAACTTTATCAGATAATCTTCCATTTACCCGCATCAACTCTAAGGATATTGTTTTAATTATTTTATTCTCTGTATTATGTAGGCTATAAAATCCATGGAAATGTGATTCAATATCCAACCTACCTATAGATTTTAAATATGATTAAATCTGAACACTCTTACCATCCAAAATAATATTTCAGTCATAAATGTTAATCTAATTAGTGCTATTGGCAAAGTCACTAGAGTTATGTGTACCTCTTTTCTTTCTTTGCTTCTATTTTACTTTGTAAGAAAGCAATAAGAAGGTGAAATAGCTTGCATAATTTGTGATCATAGAGAGAAAAAGAATCTTACCAAAACTCTTGCTAGTTTTCCTGAAGCTCTAGTTTTATTTTATTTCAGAATTGACCGTCTCATGCTTGTTTTCAGAGCAGCACAGGGGATTATGCTCAGTGGAATATCAAAGGCCTATTACACTCTGAGAAATGGAGTAAAAATAACACGGAGATAGTTATCTGTATTTAAAAAATTTCTCCTGACATTAGTAACTCCCTGGTTAAAAGTCACACTTATTTAGCAATTGCATCAGCATTTTAAAATTTTAAGACCATTTTATTGCTAGTTAGTTAATTATACTTTCATCTTACTAAATAGCACCTGGCTGGCCATTCAGATGGACTTCCAGAAGGCAGGCTAGTATAACACAGCATTTCCACTTGGCATTAGGAACATCTTAACTGGGGAATTAGATCAGCTGGGTTTCAAATTCAGTGCCGCAATTTACTATCTGTGTGACTCTGGGAACTTATTCTCTAGGCCTCAGGCTTCTTACATATAAACATAGAGCATAGGGTTATGGGGATGATTAAATGAGGTAAGCCATGGAAGGAATTTAACACAAAGGCCTGTCACATAATATTTACTCCATAAAGGATAGCTGTTATTGTTCCCTAGGATTATAACAACATATTAATAAAAGCAGAACTTAGTGAATACTTACGCTGAGGTTGGCACTGTTTTAAGCATTTCCTCAAGCATTAACTTACTTAATTCTCAAGCAATACTCTCAGAGATCTTAACACCAAAGATTGTACCATCAAGACAGACACATGAAAATCAGAGATCTTACCCTGCACCAAACTTTACTAATATTCATGAAAGGGAATCTCAGGGTTCAGGCTTAGTAGGGAGAGTTCTAGGCCTACAAACGCTGTTCCTCATGTCCTTTCTTGCTGCATCAGGATTCACTCTGGCACATATGAACATATTAAATCTTTAAATAAGTAGTACATGGGCTATCTTACACACAAGGGAGGCTTTTCAGTAATGATACTTTTCCTTTATAATGCTTGGTTACTAGTTTACATGATACTCTCCAGGGCCATGAGTCATAAATTCCTAGATGCTAAGGTTGCATACCATAAATAATACAGACCAGGTACATCCTCTTGAAAGCTTTCTATGTACTAGAACTCTCTATAGCAAATATAATTAATGTGTTTGCCAGGATGTTTGTCATTAGAATGTTCATATTTAACTAGGTCACCTTTTTTCTTTCCCAGGGGCCTCCCTCAAGTAAAGAATAGATTTCAACCATGCTGCCAAATAGTTTCTTCCCAGACAGACACTACTACTATTCTTATCTTAAGGCTGAAGAAATTAAGGCACAGAGAGGTTAAGTTAGTTATATAAAGTCAAGTAGCTGGTGAACAATGGAGCACAAATTTAAAAAATTATGTTTTTTTGAATACCAATATACAAGAGGCACTAAACTGCATAAATATCCTCAAACTTGTTTAATATCTTGTTGGCAGCAGGTCCACCCTGGCCCCTGGAGCCCTACCTCCACTAGTTTGTTCTGCATGCCAGTGTGGCCAGCTCACAAGGCCATGGCGAACTTGCGGTTTTTCTGTTCCTGCTTGTCCGTCTGAGACATATGTATCCCACGGGAATGCCTTGACCTTTTCTGGTCTGATGGACTTATTGTTAAGGGAGGTTTCGGTACCTGACAATAATAGATGTTGAAACTAAATTTCTCCCCCCTCCCTCCTGCTTTTGGGTAGTTTTCCACTTCTGCTGCTTGGGGTATAAAAAAGGTGTGTTAGCAATAAAGAGTATTGACTCCTGGATGAAGAACCTTGGTGTCCTGTGTGTCTTTTAACTTCGCCGTCCCTCGCCGGACTCGGCTCCCTTGGCCGGACGCGGCAATATCTAAGTAGTTTAAAATTTGAATGAAATTCTAAAAAATAAATAAAACACACACACACACACACACATAAAGCAGCACAATGAGAGAAGATATTATAAAAGTAGTATTCCCTTTCTCAGGAATAATAGCACTACCATGAACTTAATGCAAACCAAAAACATAGGAATTATCCCTGACACTTTCCCCACCCCCATATCCAATACTTCCATATCAAATCCTGTTTTTTTCTACCTCCTAAATAATTTTGTAAGTGATTTAATTTGCTCCACCTTTCTCTTATTCCTTAGTCCAAGCATTGAACTACTACAGTAATTAATTCCCAGCTAAAAAAATTTGGGGTAGTACATACTTGTGATCCAAGCTGCTTGAGAGGCTAAGGCAGGAGGACTACAAGTTCGAGGCCAGCCTCAGTCATTTAGCAAGACCCTGTTTCAAAATGAAAAATAGGGAGGGTTGGGAACGTAGCTCAGTGGTAAAGCACACCTGCTTCAATCCCCAGTACTAAAAAAAAAAAAAATTAGGTCAGAAAATATCCTATGGCAGCATACTCTAAAATCTATATCACTTAAAATCTATACCACGGTGGTTTTTCATTTATTATTCTGGCCTCAGTTCAGGTATTTTTTTCCTTCCTCCTTTCACCTGCCTGATAGGTCAGTTTCTTCAGTTACAGGCGAATAGCACATGGGCTCTAGGTAATTTCACTGAGAAGCAGTTAATTGAGAGCCAGTTTCACAAAAGACCAATTTACTGACAACAGTTTGGCAACAGATAATTTGCAGAAGATTAGTTCATCAGCCTGATCTCAGATGGTTCTCTGCAGCTGTCCTTTTGGCAGTGTCAGATAGGCAGAAGCTGAAGTCTGAAGATTGCAAATTGCATTTAAGGAAAAGCCCACCATTTGCTTACATTGGAATACTGTATCATTGGGCATTAGAGAAGGGCTTGGCATTTGAAACGTGCAAACATGAAATTGACATTCAGCCGCAGACAGACAGTCAAATTTGGGGTTAAAGAGTTATATTGAAAGAATGCATCAAAACTTCTGTGAAATGAAAATTTAAAAAATCTCAATAATTCAGTGTATTGGTCATTTGGCAAAATGATGATTTGGCAGACTGCTTTTCATCAAATTGATTTTCTAGAAATTGGCTTTTGGCAAACTGACTTCCAGTGAATTGTCTGTTAGGGAATTCAGTGAATCAGTCATTTGGAAAATTGACTTTTGGCAAACTGGTTTTCTGCAAACTGATTTTTGGTAAATTGGCCTCCTTATAGCATCATGTACCTCACCTTGTAGCATTTTTTGTAGTTAATGTTTCCCATTTGTTTTATAATAATTGGATTTATGGTACTTTCTCCCAGTATATGCAAGCACCAAAGGGGAAGGGTAATATCTATTTTTATTCACCATGTATTTTCAGTGTCTAGCATAGCATCTGGCACATAGTAAGAACTTGATAAATATTTGTAGAATGAAAGAAAAAAATAACACTTTTGCTACAGAACAAAATGGAATAAAAATAGATTTGGAGCACCACTGGGTGAGGATTAAGTGCTAAATATCTAGTGGACTAGAGCATAAGGCAGTTTGCTTAGACTAAGTATTCAATATGGATGCTGCATCTATATAAGATGGTGCTCTTTAAATCTTAGTAATACCAACAACAGCAGCAGTGACAATAATAATAGCTAACCTTTATATATCACTTGTGCTGGCTATTAACTAATTTAATCTTGCAGCAAGCCTATAGGTTAGATTATTGTTATCTTCATTTTACAGATGAAGAAGCTGAGGTATAAGAGATAAGGGATAAGAAATTTACCAAGGTGATACAGTTGCCTGAACACAGGCAGGCCGACTCTAGCATTAACCCAGTATATTGCAGCCTTCTTGATTCAAGAAGAGTGAAATTTAAATGAAAAATAGATGGTTTACATGAGAAGTTTATAACTTTCAGTTTCTGTTAGGGTAGACATTATGGAGGAGGGTATAAATCATGAGAAAGAAGAATATAAATATAGATACGGATTTAAGAATACAATTTTGAAGAGTGTTGTGGAAAATATTTATCAGTGATGGTATAAAAGATTGCTGGAGGAGATGGAAGAAAGGGAGATTTTAAAGACTTTTACACCTCCATCAGCCTCCTGAAAAGCTGCTTTCAAAATGTATGATATACATGAAAACAGTATTTGCTTTGAGAGCATAGCATCAATCAAAGTTTCTTCTATTTATAAGTTCAAGTTTTGTAAGTTGTAACATATTGTAAGTTCAAGTTTAAGACAGCTTTCTTAGGTCTTCTTACCAGATTGTTGCTTCAAGTTTCTTCTGCAGTAGTCCTTCCTCATCCATGGGGGATAGCTCCAAAGCCCTAGTGGAAGCCTGAAACTGTGGATAATTCTGAACTCTATATATACACTGAGTTTTTTCATACATAATTCTATGATAAAGTTTAATTTATAAATTAGGCATAGTAAGAGATTAACAATAATTAACTGATGGAAAAAATGGAACAATTATAACAATATACCATAATAAAAGTTATATGAATGTTTGTTTATTCTTAAAACATTGTATTATATTAATCCTTCTTTTTATGATTTTGTGAGATGGCACTTAAAGGAAGTAATTTGGCTTCTTTATAGCATAACCAAATTGCCAATAAAAGAAAAAATAACACTTTTGCTACAGAACAAAATGCAATAAAAATAGATTTGGGGTACCACTGGGTGAGGATTAAATGCTAAATATCTAGTGGACTGGAGCATAAGGCAGTTTGCTTATATTAAGTATCCTATATGGATGCTGCATCTGTATAAGATGGTGCTCTTTTAACCTTAGTAATACCAACAACAGTACTTTTCCACTGTGGGGCCATTATTAAGTAAAATAAGCATGACTTAAACACATGTACTGCAATATCATGACGGTCTATCTAATAATTGAGACAGCTACTAAGTGACTTATGAGTGGGTAATGTATACAACATGGCTACACTGGACAAAGGAACAATTTATATCCTAGACTGAGCAGGATGAAGCAGGATGGTATAAGATTTCATCATGCTACTCAGAACAGCACACAATTTAAAACTTATGAATTGTTTATTTCATGAATTTTCCATTTATCATTTTCAGAACATGATTGACTGCAGGTAACTGAAACCAAGGAAAGCAAAACTTTAGATAAAGGGGTATATACTGTGTGTAGACAGTCTCTGACTTAATGATGGTTTGAGTTACAACTTTTTTACTTTACAATCATGTGAAAGTATACCCATACAACCATTTTTATGCCAATTTGTTTTATACTTTTAGTGTGGTATTCAAAATTATGTTATTCAATATTTTATTATAAACAAACTTGTGTTAGATGATTTTGCCATAAAGTAGACTAATGTAAGGATTCTGAGCACATTTAAAGAAGGCTATTGTGTTTGGTAAGGTTAGGTTTTTGACTTAAAATATTTTCAACATGAGATGGGTATATTGAGATATAATCCCATTATAAGTCAAGAAGCATCTGTACAGAAATTCCAGTGTTGACACTCATTCTTATAAGACCACTTGGGTGAGAATGAAAGTAAGAAGTGGGAAATATGTTAGGGACAACTATGGAGAACTATGGAGAGTAGTAGACAATGATGTTAAATAGGTATTGGAGGCTTATTAGAATTATTAGAATAGCAGTACAAAGCATTACATTTCTGCACAAAGATAGAGATCAAAAAGAGAAATAAGAACTTTCTGTTTCATTGTCAGTCTTTGTATTTATTATTTAGTTGGGAGAGATACATCTGTACCACATTTAATTTTTACAACTTACAAGTTAGATATTCTTTCTATTTTTCAGATAATGAAACAATCATTGTAAGTAATTTCTCCACTGCTATATATCTAGTAAATGATCTTGTGATTCCAATCATGATCTTATTTTAAAGGCTATGCAATTTTTACTACATCACACAGCTCTTGTAGAATATTGTAAATGTTGGGGACAGTGATGGATAGTGTTCAAAATGGGATGTTTGGTCTCAAGAATATATTGCACAAAATGTGAAGAAAGTGAAGTTTATGTTAAGAATTGACTGTTGGTGAAAGATGCAAAAGAAAGAGATGCCTGAGGTGAATGGATCTTGTTTAACTAAATGGAGTAATATATTACCATAGCCATCTGTCAAAACCTTATAGCAGTGTGTTAGCAACACAGGCATCTTCGGTTTGATGGGACTGACTGAGAGGCTGTTCTTGAGAAACTCCATTGAATTTCTCTCCCAAGGTTCAACATATACTTGAAAGGGACTCAATACATCAAATTAAAGTTAAACTGCTTCTTGTAAAGTTTCTTTTCTCAGTGAGATGTAGTGTTGGTTATTGCTATTTTTTTCTAAAGAAAGTAATAGCTCTAGAGCAAAATTGGAAGGTTTAAAATAATCCAGGCAGTCTTTCAAGAAAACTTCATCAGCAGTTCTTAATTGATCTTGCAGAGAATTGTTAATTTCATCAAATTATATAGAAGCAATAGGGATGGATTCATGTAAATTTCTTTCATCACATTGTACTTGCTATTTTTCTGTTGTTGCCGCTTATGAGAAATGCTATTGTTAGGCTAAAAGTTAAATATATTATTAAGCAGATTCATTGTTAAAATTTATTTTGAGTTAAATACTAGGGTTTTTTTTCATAGTGTGCTTAAAAACCTGACAGTAATTTAAAAAATATACGTATTTTAGATTTTTTTTTTTTAAATTTCTGACAGAGCTAAGGAAATTGTAGATCTGGGATTCGGGTATTTTAGGGAGAATCCAATGCATTATTTACTAACAAGTGTTGTTTGGAGAATAAGATATTTACTTTTTAGGGATAAACAATTTTGAAAATTACCTCTTTTTAGAGTTGTCTTTAGATTTAGCCATTAAAAACCACATCTGAACAAGTTTCATTCTAATGCATACACACAATGATGTAGATTTGTTACCAGGATTTGTTTTGTGATGATATGAGAACTCTTTTAATGTATGTGTATTTTTTGTAATAGAGGTACAAATTGTACATTTTCTTCTATTCCTATATGAATAAGACCATTTCATTGATTTTGGAACTTCATCTGTGCAAGAACTAATCTTGATTTTCCGATCTCAAGTATCTTCCATAACTTTTTAATAACATAGCTTAAAATGGGATTATATGGCAGATGAAATTACTTTCCAAGAGAGTAGCAGTAAAGACATTTTTTATTCCATAAGGTATGGTGTATTGCAGAATCATTTCAATGCAAAGCTGATCCAACTATAAAAAATAAGGTGTTCTGAATGTTTCTTTCCTTCAAGTTGTTAATAAAATAACATTACCTTATTTGTTTTTTAAATGGTGAACACTATATTTTTATCTATTTGACTAAACATGTGAGCAATTACATATTAGAGAAGATGCTGTCTTATGCAGTTATTTTCAGACCATGGTTTAAAAGTTGGTTAGATTTTCTTATTTATACATTTTCAGGTTAATTCTTTTACTTTGCTAAAACAGCAGAGCCATTTCTTTCTTGGTGAGTATTTTTCCAGTCTGAATGATAGGCAGGGAAGGCTAATTGTATTTTAAGCAAACAAGACAAGATATTACTGGAACGGGGCTATTAAAAGTGGGCTAACATTTAATAGATCAATACTTAGGCTCAAAAAAGCTAATTTCATTTATATCCAAAGTATTGCTCTATTAAATTATTGATAAAATAAAAAGTATTGATCAGATGAAGAGAAATTCTCCTTTAATATCTGTTGCAAGATTTTCTCAACTTTAGAATAGAAACAGGATTCAGTTTCTATTGCTTTTTTTTTTTAGGAAGTTTTCTATAATATATTAAAAGGTAACTATTTTATTAACATGATTTAACCTTACTTACCACTTTCATAATTTAACAAATTATTTTGTTAACATATTATCAACTAAATTTTCTTTTCTGTGCATTCCTTTATGCCCCCAAAGTTCTTTAGGTTGATGCCATTTCAGTTTTAAATACTTTTATCAAAAAGTCATAGCCAGACAATAATGCATGCTTCCAGATACTCTAGAGGCTGAGGCAGGAGGATCATGAGTTTGGGGCCATCCTGGGAACTTTGTAAGACCCTGACTGAAAATAAAATTTAAAAGGCTGGGAAAGCAGCTCAGTGGTGGACATCCCCCTCCAAAAAAAAAAAAAATCAGTCCCACTCAGTTATTCTTATATTCTTAATGGACTTCCTTTGGTATTGAAGGTAGTTATGAACTGGTATGGACAAACAATAAAGAATCAGGAACTGGAAGCTTGTAATAAATCATCTTAACCACTACTTGCTTTGGGTAGCCAAGTTTAATGAATATGAATAATATTTGTTGGGGGGAGGAAGTTTGCCAATATTTGGGAAATGTGATTTGTGTCTGAAATTTAATTATAGTGTCTTTACTATTGACCTGATACTAATTTCCAAATCAAAATATCCAAATCAAGGATATTTTTTCCCTCCATGTGTAAGTAAGAGTCAATAAAATGTTCATTTCATAATTTTATGCCTTTCTATTATATGTTAGTATGTTTTAGATCAGATTTCTGGGCAGTGGTATGATGAATGAGCTGATAAGGGATAGGATTGGACATAGGTTTGGATATAAGGAGATAGTTAAGATGCTGGTATAGACAAGTTTGAATGGTAGCCAAGAAAGGACAGAGGCTTGAATTAATGTAATACCAGTGGGATGATGTTAATGAAATAATCTGTATTTATTGAATACTTGCTATGTGCTAGGTACAGTGCAATATGTACCATGCATGGGGTGTTCCATTGAATATTTATCATATCCCTATTAGGTAGGTTTTTCTCCTTATTTATTTGATTTTTTTGCTGGGGATTAAATTTAGGGCCTGGTGAATGCTAAGCATGTGCCTTACCATTGTACTTTTCCCCAACCCCTCCTTCCTGTTTTTCAGAGGAGAAAATTGAGGTCTAGAAAGGTTAAATAACTTATAATGTTATGAAGCCAAGAAATAGTGTAGATGAGATATGGTTCTAGTCTGTGTACTCAACTACCACATAACAGACAGAAATATTTAAGAAGTAGAATTTAGTGCCTGATTAAAAGCAGGGTTGATAATAACTGAAAGGTCAAGCATGGTGTGAAGGATTCTGAATGGTAATGTTTAATTCTGGGTCAAGAGATACAGAAGAGATACATATATGGGGGATGAGACAGTAATGTATTTAATTCTGGGGATCTTGACTTTGAAGTGCCTTTGAGAGGCACATGGTTACAGAGGTCAAATAGATTGTATGGACTTGGAGCTCTAACAGGAGTTTGGACCAGACTTTTTGGTCCAAACTTTTGGACCAGACTTTTATTTTTTTGGTACCAGGGACTGAACCCAAGGGCACTTGACCACTGAGCCACATCCACAGTCCTCTTTATATTTTGTTTTGAGCATGGTCTCCTTTAGTTGTCTAGGGCCTTGCTAAATTGCTGAGGCTGGCTTTGAATCTGTGATCCCCTGCCTCAGTCACCCAAGCCACTGGGATTACAGGCATATGTTTAGCACAATTCCTTGCACAGATTAACTCTGTTTGATAGAAGGAAAGAGAAAGAAGGAAAGAAAAAAGAAAAAAGAATTGATAATCATAAAAGTATAGCTGGTAGTTGGGATTATAGGAGTTGGTATATCTCAGCGGCAGTATGTTAAATGAAAAGAAAGGAAAACCCAGATTGACTTATCAGCACATCAGTGTTTAAGAGGCAGATAAAGGAAGAGGTGAAATGCAGGACAAGAACTTTAAAAGACTATCACAGAAACCAAGGGAATTGAGGATTTCAAGAAAGACATTACTAATAATATTAAGGGACAGAAGGTGGTAGGAGTGGTATATTTGATGGTTAAGTTTAGCTGGTTAGGTTTTTGCCCTTTCTGAGATGTTTCCTGTTAGATTTTCCTTCAGTTCCAGGAGCTTTAATACATCCCTTTTCTTTCCAAAATGTCTCTTTTGCTTAAATCACTTGTAACAAATAGTGTGTATGACAAAGTCTCTTAAGGGAACTTGAGAAATGTGGCATGGAGTAAACAGTTTAGAATTCTGAGTTAGCAGTGATGGAAAACCAAAATGAGGTTCAAATAGAAACATGAAGAGGTTGCTTGGAAACACAAAGGCCCTACTGATGAAGGGAAGCCATTGTTTTCACTTGTAATTAGTTTTTTTTTTCTCCTTGTTTGTTTCTGTCATTGCAATCTCTTAAAAAATATGCCTGTAGGGAATCAGGAGATAGCTCCTAAAAAATAGTTGTACTAACTTTTTTGAAGAGTTGCTAAGAGTTGTATGGTTTCCTAATAATTAATGGTTTTTGAGGTAAGTTTTATTGTGTTTATATTAAAAAAAAACACCTTGTAAGAATTTTTAAGTTAAGGATTTTCAGAGAGCATAATTAATGTTTGGTTTACTTGGAATATTTAAACACCAAATAAAGCCTTAACTCTCAGTCAAATGCTTCATCATAGATCCTTCACACTCTTAAGGATATTTCCCAAAATAAATTTATGAGTGCAAATGTACTATAGGCATTCTCCATAATTTCACATTTAAATGACTAGCTTATCAAAAAGAGAATCTGACCCTTGGACATATTGCATTCAGGCACATCGTCATATACAATTGTCATTTGTTGTTTGCTATTGCCCATAAATAAATTTTCATGATTTTTGTAGAGTTTTATAGCTCATGCATCCTTTTATTGCTGATAACTTTTCACATATTGTGAATTTGTAGTAAATTTTATGATTGATGATGTTATAGAACAGTAATAAATAAAACTAGGTTAGCAAAGTAGAAATAGGCTACTAGATGGTTTAATGAACATCTTTTCTAATTTCACTTTGAACAGGATTAAATTTGAGGAAAATACGTTCATATTAGACACTAGAAAAAATTCTTTAACTCCTAGAATTATATTTTTGATATTCAGGAAAAATTAAATGTCTTTTTTGATATTGTATGGGATTAGAGACCATACACATAACACAGTCCAGAATGGTGAACATGGCAGTAAGTTTTAAGATGTTTCAGTAGAGTCTTGATACATGATCAAAGGCATAGTTTTTCCGAGATGTTTTAATACTTTTTCTGTAAGTACCAGGTACCCAAGATATTTTAGTCCTGCTCTAGTGAAGCCTGCAGAGAAAACAAGAAAAGTTGCCAAAGATAGAGTAACATAGGTATGATAGAAAGACAAATGTATGATAGAAAAAATAAAGTCATATGCCTACATGGAAGGTGAACCTGACAGTGATGTCTATTTAAATGCTCATACTCAAGGCAGGTATATAAGGTGGAGAAAGCTATTCATCTACTGAAAATTTTAAATTTTGAACTTCACTAATCCAAAGCAATGTGTTTATCTTGATTTGACTCTGAGTATAGCTCTGAGAAAAGGAACAAAATGGTACCATTTGCCAATGTTGTTAGTTTTCCATATTCATTTGCTTCAGAAATCAATAAAGTTGCAGTATTTAGAGGGAATGCACCAGAGATTGAAATAGCAAAAGAAAATAGATCTATATTTGCAGGAGGAACTACTCTGATTCAGAAGATTTTTGGAGGATGATAGTATATAGACGTTTATATAGCTGTTCCAGAAATAATACTTGAGCTTCATCCATTAAAGAAGCTGAACAAAAGTTTTCCAGAATTTATTGGAAATTCCATTGGTTAAGACCTTCTAAAATGCTTGTATATCTATAGCTAGACATGAAATTAAGGTAAATGAAGAAAGGAAGAATTTTCTTAAGGTCAAAGTAGCAGATTGGTTATGTCAGGTAACCAAATAGCTGTCAATCTACAAATAGTTGTAGACTTGTATTCATAGACCACTTGAGTTGGATCCAATTATGGTATCAGTTTTCCTTTTTAGCTCAACATAGGAAGGTTTGTTAAATTTAAAGATTGATCTATTGTTGCCGAAAGAAATAGAAACTTAAGAATTAAACAAAGAATCTGCTAAAAGTGTTGAATTGTAAAATTAGTTTCAGTGAATTAAGAATCTTCAGAGCTGGGTACAGTGGTGCATGCCTGAAATTCCAGTTATTTGGGAGACTAAGGTAGGAGGATTGCAAGTTCCAGTGTAGCCTCAGTAACTTAGCAAGGCCCCAAGCAACTTATTGAGACCCTGTCTAAAAATAAAGACTAAAAGTGATTCAGTGGTCAAGCACCCCTGGGTTCAATCCCTAATCCCACTCTCTGCTCTTCCAAAATCATCAGAGAAAATTTCTATATTTGTTGTCTTGCTATTTCTTGATGGTCACACTTGAAAATGAATTTTAACCCTGAAAAATCTTAAGAAAGAAAGGAAACTATTGATAAAGCTTTGTATTGGCAGTGTGCTCTTGAGCCAGTTATTTATCTCACCAGTTTTTTCATCTGTAAAATGGGATAATGGCACCTCATACTTTCATCATAAGTGTATATAATCTAAATGATACCAAATAAAATATTCATATAAAATTAATTAAGCTTTTGTTAAGTACACTGTGAGAGAATCTTGTTTGGTATTCTAACAGATTGCTGGAGCGGCTTAAATAGTTTTAAAATACTTTTTCTAGAAGACTTCAGGAGTTCTTCAAGCATAATTTAATTTGAATACTAGTTTATAATTAAATTCTTATTTATTAGTTATGAATACACATTTCATATCCCCCATTCTTTCCATAAAATTATACCATAACTTTTCGTTAAATGAGCAGTGATTATGTACAGTTACATTTAAATATTGTTCATAGTTAAGCCACACTTAGATTTTTCTTTCTTGTACAATTTTTGTTTTCCTAGACAACGACTGCTTCATTTTAAAACTTGCTTTGTTTTTATGTTCCTTTTATTAATTCAGCATAAAAGATCTGTACTTTTCTTGCTTTGTATTTTAAATACTCTTGGTTTACCGGCTTATGATACTTTCTCTAGGTTATACTTTCACATTTACTTATTCCTTCAATGATATTTTAATTATTCTTTTATAAACAAGAGAATTTTATTTCTTATAGTTATGGAGGCTAGAAGTCAAAGTCAAGTTGCTGCAGGTTTTGTGTCTGGTGAGGAATTGGTATCTACTTCCAAGATGGAGCCTTATCTGTGTCCTTCGGAAAGAACAAAATATGTGTCTTCACATGACAGATGGCAAAAGAGTGGAAGAGAGATCTGAACCTTTGCTAGTTCTTACCAACCTTGTATATGGATGTTAATCTCACTCATCATATACTTACTAGTAACTTAGCAAGGCCCCAGCAACTTAGTGAGACCCTGTCTAAAAATAAAGACTAAAAGTGATTCAGTGGTCAAGCACCCCTGGGTTCAATCCCTAATCCCACTCTCTGCTCTTCCAAAATCATCAGAGATTAAGTATCTGAAGGGCATTTTGGATCTCAAATTTTCTCAAGTTTGGAAACTGCTGCAGCTTTAGAGTTCTTAGAGCCTACTATGACTTCTTGTGTTTAAAGAATTAAAAGCTTAACATTATGAGTAACTCATAGCTTATTTTTCACTCAAGTATTAAATTATAAACAAAGCTTATGAAACTGGAAAAACTGTTAAATAAATGCTGGGATCTGAATTTTTCCCCCTTGAAACCTCATGGCCAATGTTGTTATTCAGAAGTGGAGCCTTTGGGATATAATTAAGTCATGACCCATCTACCTTCTGCCATGTGATAACATTTGTTTTCTCCAAAGGATGCAACACCAAGATGCCATCTGGAAAGCAGACATGGGGTTCTTACCAGACACCAAACCTGCCAGCAGCACCTTGATCTTGGACTTCTAGTCTCTGGAACTCTAAGAAATAAATTTTTGTTGTTTATAAATTCCCCAGTCTCAGATATTTGGTTATAGCAACACAAATAGACTGAGACAATAAACATCTTTTGGTAAATAAATTTCTCTAACTCCAAATTTGGAATGTGTTGGTATGTTAATTATTATTATAAAATAAACCACCATAAGTATAGTGTCCTAGAACAAGAGTGATTTGATTGCTCATGACTCTACATATTGAACTGGCAGATGTCTTTGTCTTCCTGAGGCTCCTCATCTAGCTGCAGTTACTGAGAGGCTTGGCTGGGGCTAGAAGATGCAAATGCTGTCATGTATGGTGATTGTCTAGTGTGACTGGCAGGCCACCTTGATTCTTGTGCATATGGTCTCCCCAATAAGATAGCCAGGTTTTGATATGACAGTGGCAATGTTTCATGAGGACAAAGCAGAAGTTACAAAGTTTCTTGAGGATAATGCTTAGAAATCATACATCCTCATTATTAGCCCATTCTCTAAGTCACTGCAAGACAGAAGAACAGCTTAGGTTTAAGGTGTTGGGACTCCCACTTCTTGATTAAATATATTTATGGCCATATTTAACCTAGTATAGCCAACTCTCTGGCCACAGTTACACATATTCCTGCTTCATGCAAAATATGTTCATCACTTCCCAAGACCCCAGATATCATCCAATTTGAGATCAAGCTTGATGTATGAGTTTATGATCTGCATCAAACCTGAATATAGATGAGACTCCTTGAAACAATTCCTCCTGTTCCAAAGAATTATGAATTACAAGTTGCTGTTATTACTGGTATGTAGAATTATAAAATCCACCTGTGCACAGGAAGTCAGAATTCCCTATTCTGGGGTTAAAAACATTTCTTGATTAGAACCTAGTTCTGTTCATTGGAGGGGTTCCCTAATTCTAATCAAGATCTTCCTTGATCTTTCCATGACTCTTGGTACCACCTTTCTTGCTATGCTTTGAGAGTTCCTTCCTAATCTGTTAAATAAGAATTTGACTATTGGCATTGTCCCTGGTGGTCTGGAAGAATCTAAATGGTTGGAATTTCCCAAAGTATATTTGTTATTCATGAGCCCTTTGGTTAATACTTGAGTTTAAACTAATAAAGAGTCTCATGGTAAGTCTCTAGATAGCTTCAGGATGAGGACTTGACACCAAAAAGACAAATTACATGGTTAGAGGATTAGAACTTTGAGGCAGCCTGACCTCCAGGGAAGAGAAAAGGACTGAAGATTGAGTTTGATTACATGGTCAATGAAATAAGCAATCACAACTATGTAATTAAACCCATATAAAAACTCCAGACACTGAAGCTCAGTTGGGCTTCTTGGTTTGTGACATATTGATGTGCCAAAAGGGTTATGCACACTTGATTCCACAGGGAGAGGGCACAGAAGCTCTTTGGGATCATTCTAGACTTTATCCTATGAGTACCTTCATTGCCTATTTCTGGGTTATATCGTTTAACATGAAATGTTAAGCATAGCACTTTTTTTTGTTCTAGTAAATTATCAAACCTGAGATAGTTGTGGAAACCGATGGATTTATAGCCAATAGATCAGAAGTACAGGTGGCCTAGGGACTCCCTGAACTAGCAGGTGGTATCTGAAAGTGAAAGGCCTTGTGGAGGACTGAATCCTTAACTTATGAGGTCTGTACCAGATGATTAGTGCTTCATTTTGTTTACTCCATTACTCCATTTTGTTTTCCTTACCCTCAACTATAACCTTTGACCTCAATTTTAATGTTTCTTTCTTTTTTTTTTTGATTTTTGATTTTTTAGGAATTTTTATATTTCTTTATTTTTATTTTTTAATTTTGATTTGTTATACATGACAACAGAATGCATTACAATTCATATTACATATAGAGCACTTTTTTTATATCTCTGGTTATACACAAAATAGAGTCACATCCTTCTTGTCTTTTTACATGTACTTAGGGTAATGATGACCATCGGATCCCACCATTTTTCCTACCCCTATGTCCCCTCCCTTCTCATTCCCCTTTTGCCCTATCTAGGGTTCATTTACTACCCCTCCCACACACACACACACACAGCATATTATGGATAAGCATCCTTAAATCAGAGAAATCATTTGGAATTTATTTTTTGGGATTGGCTAATTTCACTTAGTATTATATTCTCCAGCTTCATCCCTTTACCTGCAAATGCCACAATTTTATTCTCTTTTAATGCTGAATATTATTCCATTGTGTAGACATACCAAATTTTCTTTATCCATTCGTCTGCTGAAAGGCATCTAGATTGGTTCCACAGTTTAGCTATTATGAATTGCTCTGCTATAAACCTTCATGTGGCTTTGTCCCTATGGTATGCTGTTTTTAAGTCCTTTGGGTATAGACGGAGGAGTGGGATAGCTGGGTCAAACGGTGGTTCCAATCTCAGTTTTCCAAGTATTCTCCACACTGCTTTTTATATTGGCTGTACAAGTTTGCAGTCCCACCAGCAATGTATGAGTGTGCCTTTTCTCCCACATCCTTGCCAATACTTATTTTTGTTTGCATTCTTAATAGCTGCCATTCTAACTGGAGTGTGATGAAATCTTAGAATAGTTTTGATTTGCATTTCTCTAATTGCTCTAAAAACTGGAACACGACAGGGATGCCCTCGTTCACCACTTCTATTTAACATAGTTCTTGAAACACTGGCCAGAGTAATTAGACAGACAAAAGAAATTAAAGGGATATGGATAGGTAAAGAAGAACTCAAATTAACATTATTTGCCTATGATATGATTTATACATAGAAGACCCAAAAAGTTCCACCATAAAAATTCTAGAACTAGTAAATGAATTCTGCCAAGTAGCAGGATACAAAACCAACACCCACAAGTCAAAGGAGTTTCTGTATATCAGTGACAAATTCTCTGAAAGGGCACAAGGAAAACTACCCCATTTACAATAGCATCAAAAAATGAATCAATAAAATACTTGGAAATCAACTTAATGAAAGAGGTGAAAGTCCTCTACAATGAAAACTACAGAATGCTAAAGAAAGAAATTAAAGAGGACCTTAGAAGATTGAAAGATCTTCCTTGTTCTTGGTTAGGCGGAATTAATATTGTCAAAATGACCATACTACCAAAATCACTATACAGATTTAATGCAATTCGAATCAAAATCCCAATGACATTCCTCATATAAATAGAAAAAGCAGTCATGGAATTCATCTGGAAAAATAATAGACCCAGAATAACTAAAGCAACCCTTAGCAAGAAGAGTGAAGCAGGTGGCATCATTATACCAGACCTTAAACTATACTACAGAGCAATAGTAACAAAAATAGCATGGTATTGGCACCAAAATAGATGGTAGACCAATGGTACAGAAGAGAAGACACAGAGACTAATCCACATAATTATAGTTATCTTATATTTGGCAAAGGTGCTAAAAAAACACATTGGAGAAAAGAGAGTCTCTTCAATAAATGGTGTTGGGAAAATTGGAAATCCATATGCAATAAAATGAAATTAAACTCCTATCTCTAACCATGCACAAAACTCAAAAGTGGGTCAAGGACCTAGGAATTAAACCAGAGACCCTGCATCTATTAGAAGAAAAAGTAGGCCCAAATCTCCATAATGTGGGATTAGGCCCCAACTTCCTCAATAAGACTCCTATAGCACAAGAATTAATATCAAGAATCCATAAATGGGTTGGATTCAAACTAAAAACTTCTTTCAGCAAAAGAAACAATCAGTGAGGTGAATAGAAAGCCTACCAATTGGGAACAAATTCTTACCACACGCATGTCAGATAGAGCACTAATCTCTAGAATATATTAAAAACTCAATCTCAACACCAAAAAACCAGATTACCCAATGTGTTATATAAATGGGCCAAGGACCTGAACAGACCTTCTCAGAGGAGGATATACGATCAATCTTAATGGTTTTCTTGGTGGTATGGTCCACTCCTTCATTTCTAAGGGTTTGATCCCCTAATTACCATGCCCTTTTTTTGGCCATCACTGTAGTTACCTGTTTACCATCAAAATTGGGCCCAGGAGTATCACCTGGTGTCATACATATTTATTTCCCTTTTGTGTAGCAGCAAATTATCTCTAGGGACTGGGTAAAACTATCCCTGCCAAGATGATAACTTGCCTAATGATACTTTAACACAGTTAATTGAAATATCCAGCCATCTCTTTATAGTCCATGAGACTTGTTGTAAACTCTAGGGTAAGTATTCTCCCACTGGGAAATAGAAACTTTAAATCCATAGGGCCTAGAATTGAAGGGACAGGAATTATACATTCCTTAAATGGGTCACTGAGAACAATGGAAAGCAAGAACCTTTTGGTTCCTAGACAGAAATATTACTCATATAGGACACCTGGCACCAAACAAACTTCATTAATTTGAAGTACACATTGTATCCAGGAAGATGGGACACTATATTAAAAAGGAATCTCATTCAAACATACCTGAGCTGTTCCTTCAACAGCATATACCATTGCTTTATTAGGCTTGTTGCTTCAAGATAATGTGGTGTGTGATGTGACCAGTGGATTTCATGGTCATATATGTATCTTTTGATGTAAAGGGGTCCTTTAGTCTGATGCAATACTATTTCTGATCATATGCTGGTGGATTATTCATTCATTCAATCCTCTTGAGACAGATGAAGAATAAGGTGCTAAAGGCAGAAAAGAAAAACCAATGCAGAGAATTTGTTTTTATTCTCATCAAAATAATTTTTTTGACTACTCCTGAGAAGAAGTGACCCAATGCAATGAACCTGTCATTATATGGCAAGTTGATCTCTTCAAGAGATGGTACTATATGGAGGTAAGCATTGGTTTGTGTTGTTGACAAGTTGTACATTCTGCATGGTAGTAGCTAGATAAGCCTTGGTAAATGTGAGCTTGAAATAAGTGAGTGTTCAGACATGGCATTCATTCTTGATGCCGAGGCTACTCTGTTTCAGGTGCCTATTGTACTAGCACTGGGTTGGCTGGTGACAGGTGATTGACATCATCTTATTGAGTCTTTTTTTTTAAACCTAGTTTAGAGACTTTTCTATGTTACTTGCTTCTGATGGGCATTAAGTTAAAAAAAAGATTTTCACAATTATGTGAATACTTTTTTTGTGGGGTGGTAGTGATTTGGGGGATTGAACCCAGGTACTTGTTAATGATAAACATGTGCTCTACCACTAAATTACATCCCTAGGCAATGACCACTTTTATATGACTATTCACATACCTCTTCTTTCTCTTTCCCTACTCCTGGAACAAGTTTCTAGTGCTTTGTATCCAGTGCTTATCTCAATGTCTGACACATTTCAGGCATCCCATAAATATTTGCTCAATTGACATTGAATAAAGAAGTGAACAAAAGAATGAATAAATATGAGAGACACTAAATGAGAAAAATATGAAAAGAGAGTATTCTGCTTAGCTTTTGCATTTTTGTGACCAAAAGACTTGGTAAGAACAGCTAGCCTAGAGGAAGAAAAGTTTGTTTGGGTTCACAGTTTCAATGGTTCAGTCTATGGTCAGCTGACTTCATAGCTCTGGGCCACGTGAGGCAGAACATCATGGCAGAAGCATGTATAGAGGAAAGCTGCTCAGGACATGACAATCAGGAAGCAAGAAGAGAGATCCACTCCCCAGTGATAAAATGTAACCCCAAGTCACATCCCCAGTGACCTACTTCCTCCAGCCACACCTTACCTGCCTACAGCTACCTCCCAGTCAGTTCATTAGGTTAAAATTCTCATTATCTAATCATTTCACCTCTGAGCTTCTTTCATTGTCTCACCCATGAGCTTTGGATTAATACCTCATATTAATGATAATGTTCCCCCCTGACCCCTCAAACGTCATGCCCGTCTCACAATGCAAATATTTAGTCTAGGTTGGAATCCCTAGAAGGTGAAATCCTAGACTGAAATTAGTATGTGGGAGATTGTTAGAAATTCCTGTGGACAGATAGTAATGGTAGGAATCAGGATTGGGCAGAAGGAAATGCTGAACTGCTCTAGTGATTTCAAAACAGAGGCTTCAACTGACGATCCAGGGGACAGTATAAAAATAGAATGAGTTGGGGAGAAAAGACTGGACACAAATTTGTCACAAATTGTATACGGGACTCTTAAGACAGAAGCATGACTTTAAACAAGGTAGGTCTTTTTAGCTATGATAATTCCCAAAGGGGATAGTAGCATAGAGCTGTTTCCTAGAGCAGTAGTCCCCCAAAATGGGATAATAAATATTTCATTCCAGAAAGGGCATATAGATGGTGCAATATAGTGCCCACTATTATAGAAAATTATTTATTCAATTTAAATAATTCTAGTTCCTTTTAGTCTAAGTTACATCCATAAATTGGTTTGAGACAGACTTCTTTCTGAATGAAGCACCAGATACTGCAGAAAAAATACCCCAAAATTATTAACTAGCTATTTGTCAAATTGAGAGCCCACTGAGAACCATCTTAAATTCTTCTGAGATCTTAGCCAGGCATGGTGGGCATGTCTGTAATCCCAGTGTTTTGAGAGGCTGAGGTAGGAGGATCACAAGGTTGAAGCCAGCCTCAGAAACTCAGTGAAATACTTATGAGATACTTAGCAACTTAGCAAGACTCTGTCTCAAAAAAAAAAAAAAAAAAAAAAAAAAAAAAAAAAAAAAAAAAAAAAAAAAAAAAAAAAAAAAAAAAAAAAAAA
>NW_026000057.1:2180705-2208985 GCF_001458135.2 Marmota marmota marmota | reverse complement strand
AAAAAAAAAAAAAAAAAAAAAAAAAAAAAAAAAAAAAAGAAAGAAAGAAAGAAAAGAAGAAAAAAGAAAAAATTGCAAAAAGAGGATGAGAATATTGGTCAGTGGTAGAGTACCTGCTTAGTATGTGTGAAGCTCTGGGCTCAGTTCCCAGCACTGGAAAAAGAAATCTTTCTGAGATTTTAGAAAACATGCTTGAGTCTTCCAACCACTCTAGGGTTAATCTTTACTCTGAGATCATTTTTTGCTTTAAAAATTTTTACTAGAAGAATGAGATTATTATATTTATATACATTTATGTTATATATTACATTTATGTAGGATATGTCAAAATGCATTCTATTGTCATGTATAACTAATTAGAACTTTTAAAAAAAATTTTAAAAAGGAAGTTTTTTTCTAGAGAAGCTTAGGGTAAGAAACAAGTTTGTATTCTAATTCAGCAGGTCCCAGGCTTTCAGTATTTCCTATATATTCTGTTTCTATACTGAGAAATTCCTTCTCTATTTATCTCTCTTGTACAGTTCAAGCAAGACATTGACCCTTCCAACTTGCTACTCATTAGCTGGATCTAAAAACTCATTAGTATATTATCTAGCATCCAAGTTCCTTTTTTTTTCCTTTTCTTGGTACTGGGGATTTGACCCAGAGGTACTTTACCATTAAGCCACATCCCTAGCTCTTTTGATTTTTGATTTTGAGACAAGGCTTGCTAAGTTGCTGAGGCTGGACTTAAACTTGTGCTCTTCCTGCCTAAGCCTCCTGACTCACTGGGATTATAGGACTGTGCCACTGTGTCCAGCCCAAGTTACTTCTAATGTTTTAACTACTCTCCATGAGTTTCCATTTTTCTAGACTCTAGTAACAATCGTAACTACCTCTTAGGCATTCTAAGTGTTCATTCACCATAATTCCAGTCATTTATGCTGCTTTTGCCCCTCAGTTAGCTCTCTCTTATGGTTTAGATAGGAGGTGTCCCCCAAAAGCTTATGTATGAGATAATGCAAGAAGGCTCAGAAGCGAAATGATTAGATTATGAGAGTTGTAACTTAATTGTACTACTTGATCCCAAATCCAATGATGCATGTTTTATATTTTTGTTAAGTCAGGACCCTACTTCTGGTTTCCAATTTCTGTATCAATTATTTTGATTTGTAACAAAACATTCTCAAACTTAGTGGCTTAAAATCAGATCACACAGTTTTGCAGTTTGATTTGGGTGGTTCTTCTGTTGGTCTTTCTTGGAATGGATGTGACTGCAGTAATCTGGCTGCTCCACTGCGACTGCTCTGTTAACTGCAACAGTTGACCAGGGAAGTTTTCTTGCCTATAGGTCCCCTCTTGCAGTATAATCTGTGTTTTTTAAAAAAAATATAATGGTAATAGAGGTTCAAGAGGATGAGGACAGAGTTCTAAATGTTGAGTTGAACTCAACATTAAAAAATTTCAAATCATATAGTGTAGCCACATGTTCTATTGGTCAAAGCAAGTCACAGGACCAGTACTGATTCATGTGGTTGGGAAATAGACTCTACTTCTTAATGAAATAATAGGTAATGCAATCAGAATTAATCTTTGCATTTAAAATATTAAATAAAGCTCTCTTTTGGTTAGCTCTCTATTATGGTTTAGATATGAGGCATTCCTCAAAAGCTCATGTATGAAACAATACAAGAAGGCTCAGTGGTGAAATGTTATGAGAGTTGTAACTTAACCAGTGGATTAAGTGGGTTTTAATGTAGGCAAAGTGTAGCTGCAGTGGTGACTTCTGAGATTAAGAGATACCAACAATGTGGAATGTCTGCTGAGAATGTCTGCAGAAATTGAGCAGAAACAAGCTGGGGGAGGCCATGTGGACTGAAACCAGCAAGACCATAGGGGCTGACCAACCCAAGCCCTTTAGAGGGAACATCACAATGTCATCTGCCCCAGATGATGAATGTAGTTTTATAGTTATAGGACTTATTTTCAAAGTCCAACTAGATTTTGGTCTTACTTTGGTCCTATCCCTTCTTTCTGTGTTCCTAATTCTCTCTTGTGGAATGGAAACGTTTATTCTGTGGCATTATATATTGGATATATGAAACTTGCTTTCTTATAGGGAAAACTTGAAAGAGTTTGCCTTGAGTCTCAGATGAGATTTTGGACTTGAACTTTTGGGGAATGCTGGAACTGCTAAGAAAGACTATGGGGACTCTTGAAAATGGACTAAATATTTTTGCATTGTGAGATGGGCATGACGTTTGAGGGGTCAGGGGGGAACATTATCATTAATATGAGGTATTAATCCAAAGCTCATGGGTGAGACAATGAAAGAAGCTCAGAGGTGAAATGATTAGATGAGAATTTTAACCTAATGAACTGACTGGGAGGTAGCTATAGGCAGGTAAGGTGTGGCTGGAGGAAGTAGGTCACTGGGGATGTGACTTGGGGTTACATTTTATCACTGGGGAGTGGATCTCTCTTCTTGCTTCCTGATTGTCATGTCCTGAGCAGCTTTCCTCTATACATGCTTCTGTCATGATGTTCTGCCTCACGTGGCCCAGAGCTATGAAGTCAGCTGACCATAGACTGAACCATTGAAACTGTGAACCCAAACAAACTTTCTTCCTCTAGGCTAGCTGTTCTTACCAAGTCTTTTGGTCACAAAAATGCAAAAGCTAAGCAGAACACTCTCTTTTCATATTTTTCTCATTGTCTCTCATATTTATTCATTCTTTTGTTCACTTCTTTATTCAATGTCAATTGAGCAAATATTTGTGGGATGCCTGAAATGTGTCAGACATTGAGATAAGCACTGGATACAAAGCACTAGAAACTGACAAAATTATAAAGTTCTTTTAAAAATTGTAAATTCTTAGAGATTCATATAATTTTTGCTTTCTGGAGTTTAAAATATTTTATAATTGTGAAAGCTTTTAAGTTGTGATCCAATTGAACTACTTAATTGGAAACCAAACACAAAAGCTGAATGAAACATCAAGATGTCTTTCTGTGAATGAATTTTTCTAACTTCATTTTCAGAATAGCTTATTTTCTGATCCATATAAATTAATAAAGAGAAAACAAGATTTGTTTTCCTCCCCAAATGAGGAATTTTTGCTTGCTTACTTAGTTTTAAGGAAGGAAGTTTGTTGTTATTGTTATATTTTGTTTTTAATGTTTCTGAGAAGTCTCATGGAAAGGCAACTTTATTTCCTCTATAGCTAGACCTGATTAGCCATGAAAGATATTTTTATCTCTCTGGGTGGAGAATTCAGGAAAGGCACAGATCTCAAATATTAATTACTTGAACAGGTATTTTATTTTCTAGTTGCCCTCATGATTTTCAAAAACATTTTCTTACTCAACTTTCCTTTAAATATCTCTTATTTCTGACGATATTTCGAGGGAACTACTATCTATTCCAATGTAGTAGAGTGGAAATATGTATTAGAAGCCTTCATAAAGGCAAAGTAGATTTAGATTTGCTTTTATTATTATTGAATTTTGTCCATCTTCTCTCCAATACTAGTCTTCTTTGGAGATTGCCTAAGCCTTTTTTTTTTTCATAGGTGTGTCCAGGTCAGAAAAGAATGAGAAAAGCATAATTTAAATCTATATAATGCATGCATGTTATAAATGTACATACATACATGCAAATATATGCACACACATTTTTTTTGCCCAAATTATATTTGCCACTAAAGTAAAAGTCCACTTTTTTTTATAACACTTTTGACATTAGATGTGTAGGTTTTCCACACATCACAATTTCCCCATTCTTTGTGGATACCAATTGTGTCCTATACTTTAATTCAGTTCTTTCACTAACTACCTATTATTAGCACAACCCACACAGGTTAGGGGCTTCATTCCACAATACTGCTCCCCACTCAAGTTGTCCACTGCAAGCAGTAGGTCTCCAGGTTACCCATACTTCCGTCCGACTTGGCTATAAATCCAGGATTTCCACAAGCCCCTTACCTACTAAAGATAAATTCTTCTGTTTCTCCATGGATATCTCCTGTGGTTTTTGTAATTGATGCTAATATTTGGAATCCAAGTTTCCTGCTTGCTTTTATAGTTTCTCTAGGGTTGATTTTGAGTGAGAGAATCAGCAGCTTGTGCTAATTTGCCATATTGAAAAGTGTAGTTTAAACTTAATGAGGTCAAAACCCATTTACTTTTATATAATTCTTGAATGATCAGAGTCACTTTTTTTTCCATGTGAGCTTTCTTATGCTTCTGTCTTTAACCTAGGAAATAGTTCATTTATGAGACACAAAAACTCAGTGAAGCGTACATTTTTAAAAAAGTTATTCACCAGCCTGTGAATACCCTATCCTCTCTGTTTCTTGGCATTTATAAAGACAGATGTAGGTCTTTAAAAAAATCATTATAACTTTCTTGCTATACTGGTTAGGCAATAAGAAAACCAGATTGAGCATCTACTGCTGTGACTTTATCTGTTTAATCTTGGACAGATCCCTTAAACTTCTGGAACTAGGAATTCCTATCTAAAGATTGAAAGAGACCATCAGGTCTCTTTCTGCTTTTTAATTTTACTACTATCATTTTGTGGAGTTTTCAATAATTTACTTAAGGTATATTCTTAAAAAAGTCTTACTGTGTGAAATCCTTGTCAATCATTAATGAAAAGTCTTTGATTATAAAATTAAACATAACCAGTGTGGTTGTTGTCAATCAGAATAAACTACTACCCTGCCAGATTAACAGTGAAGCTATAAAGGGAAGACATCTTTTTATGAACCAAGAAGCAGCAACCTGCTATCTGCCAGCAACCTGTTCTTGAATTTCCCTGCATCCAGAAATGTACACAGAATATTCATTTTGTTTATAAGTTACTAAGTTTAAGGTGTTTTAAGGTTTTTTTTTGACAGCTTGAATGGATGAAGAGAAGGAGGTAATTAATGATTTAGGGGAAATGGTGTTAGGGAAGCTTTCCTGAGAAAATGATGCATGACATCTCTTAAAGATTGAGTAAGAATTTACCATTTAAAAAATTTTAATTTTTGATATAACATTTCCACTCTGGAAAAGGCTTTTAAAACCCAAGAATAAGGGCAACAACTAGGTCACTCTAAGACAAGACTGAAATGTGTAGCTAAGGAGCCTTAGTGATAAGATGTTTATGACTTAATTAACTATTTTTATGTTTTGAAATTCTGCCACAAACAGAATAAGAAAAAACAGCTAAGTATTAAAAGAATATGAGGTAAAATTTAGGAGCTACAATAATAGAGAGAAAAGGAAGGTTGATGTGGTGTGGAATGTTCTGAAAGACTTTAGAAGAAATGAAACCTGAAACAGACTTGAAGATGAGGAAGAGTTGGGGGTATCAAAGAAAGAAAGGATGTTGATTATATTAGTGCTATGCATTCCCATTAAGAAAAGAATGTCAAGAAGGAAGGAAGGAATGATAGAGTTAAGTGTCATGGAGCTTGTATTGGGCAGAGTTCTCCAGAGGAACAAGAACAAGAAGGATCCATATATATGGTAAAATAAAATATATATGGTGATTTACTGCATATTGACATTTCAATCAATGACAAATTGTATATATAACAATGATCCCATAAGATTATATTGCCTATTACCATCATAGCCATCTTTGTTTTAGTACATTCTATATCATTTGTCCAATGATGAAATCATCCAACAATGTGTTTCTCTCAATGTATTTCTGCCATTCAACAACATGTGACTGTTTATGAGATTTATTATGGAAATTGACTCACATGAATATGGAGGACAAAAAGTCCCAATATATGCCTTTGTAAGCTGGAAAACCAAGAAAACAGTGATATTATGCAGTTTGGGTCTGAAGGCCAGAAAATCAGGATTCCAATATCTGAGGGCAGAAGGCTGTGTCCTGCCTCAAGAAGAGACAGAATTTGTCTTTCCTCTACCGTTTATTCTATTTGGTCCGTTGGTGGATTAGATTTGATGCAGATTGGTGAGGGCTTGATCTTCTTTATTCAGATTTCCAGTTTAAATGCTAATCTAGTCTAGGAATATCCTCACAGACAAACCTAGAAATAAAATGTTATCAACTATGTAGACATCCCTTATCTCCATTAAGTTGACACATAAAATTAACCATCCCAAAACTCAAGTGGGGGTAAGGATTGAAAAGAGATCAATCACTAGGCGAGCACTGCTGATATTTCAAAAACAGTATTGGATTGGGTGTAGAGTGGATACTTGGATGAGCAGGTATGTAATGAACTAGGGAATAAATGGGAAGTATTTATTGAGAGGTAGTCTGTGTCTTGCATTTTGGATGCCTTTGTTTACACTAAGGAGTCAGTGGTGTTAAGAGATAGATTAAGGAATTAAGGGTTGACCAATGAAAGGAAAACTTTTTTTTTTAACTCAATAGAATTTTTACAATTTGAGGAAACCTTGTGATATTTTAGCCTTGAGATGTCTTTCAACAGCTGGTGGAGAGTTTGACAGGGAATTTGAACTGCATGGAGGTACTAGAATATCAGTATCAGTGACTTTCAAAGCTTTTGGACTGTGATCTTCAGTAACAAAGAAATTTTATATTATGATATTGATACCTAAATATATGCACAAACATAACTTGAGACAAAAGTTCAAAAACAATAATTTTTATAAGAGAAACTGATATTTTTTTCTCTTGAATTTTGTTTTTAATAATTGATAATCAGAACTTCGGTGTGCAGTGCAATTCAGCTTTGGTTTCTGTCACTTTGAATTTTGATAGCCTACAACTGACTTTTTAAAATTTTTTAAAATTTGTTCTTTATAGTCTATGACTGATTTTTAATCATGAAATGGACTTTAGATATTTCTAAAACTTCTATTAATTGTTCATTTAACTTACAACTTATTTGTAAAAATTTAACTTACAAGTTATTTATGTAAAAATTTCTAAATCTAATAATTTTTATATAAAGTAAAATAACCATCATTTAGAGGACTTTTGATTTATGGTCACTCAATCCAGCTGAATAGACTAAACACACTTGAACAATAAATTCCACTTATAAACTTAATTGCATTTTCTGAAACATTCTAAACTGCATTTAATAAATTTAATATATTTGGTTTTTATTTTGAGTGCTTCAAATACTTGACTAGGCAAACTATGACTTTAACAAGAAAAAACTCCCTTGAGAATGTCACTCTTATAAATCTAATAAATTAATCTTCAATGGAGAAAAATCTCAGGTTCTTCTAAACATGCTCATGATATAAAAAAATTAACTCCCAAACATAGTACTGTGGTCTAATCACCTCTATGGATAATGCTTAACATTTCTAAGTAAATGCTTGAGCAATTTACCTGGTAGATTTTAGAGCCTCTTCTGGGTAACCTACCCTGACTGTCAATCATGGAGGACCCTAAGGACTTTCAATCAATCTTGCAAGGAGTTTGATGATCTTTAATCAACTATTCTTTCTCTTATATCTAATCTCAAAATGACTACCTAGCCATTCTTTTCTTTTTTAAACATATAAAATTATCAGTACAATGATATTTGAATTGGCTCTTTTAGAAAATTTCTATAGCAAATTTGAAATAAATTTTATAATAGAGGAATTTGTAGCTTGCTCATGTTAAAGTATAATTTTTTAACAGAGGCAAAATCTTGTATAAATTTAAAATGAACATGTGTTAGGCATTTTATTTAATTAATAAGGAAACTGGTAATATGTCAAATGAAAACAAACCACAACCAAGAGGTCCCAAAAGAATTTGCTAATAGATTCAAAATAGACATCTTCCTTGGAGTGGATGTGATGGTAGTGGTGAAATCAGTGGAAAAAGTTGTTTGCATCTCTATAGATAAGACTCATTTTTATTGCTAATAATGTTTTACAATTTTAAGTTAATCTGTTAGCTCAACTAGAGATAATGAAAGAGGTGGACCCCTATACAATCAGATAACATGAAAGCATGCCTTAGACAATGCCTGTCCCATTGAAGAACTATTCCTGAATTCGATTTTTTCCCATTTCAAAATCTTTTATAATGTTCCCCTGCAATTTCTCTACCTGATGAAAGTTATTTTAAAAATTACTTTTTAAAATTATATTTTTTAGTTTTCAGATAAAATTGTATGTATTGTATATACCATTCTGTTTTGAAATATATATATATATGTAGAGAGAGATAAGTTTAGTGAATTAATGAATCTATTCCTCACATAGTTATTATTTTTGCAATGAGAACATATGTCTTCTATCTTTGCATTTTTAAGAATATAATATATTGTCATTAATTATAGTTATCATACTATACAAAAGATCTCTTAAATTTATTTTTCTTACTTTACTATAATTATATATTCTTTGACCAACATCCCTTTATCCCTTCTCCTGCATACTTTACCCAAGCTTTGGCAACTATCAATCTATTCTCAACTTCAATGAGGTCAACATTTTAATATTCCAAACATGACTGAGATCATGCAGAATTTGCCTTTCTGTGCCTGGCTTATATTTTTGAGGGGTGGTGGTGGAGTATTAGGAATTGAACTTAGAGATACTCAACCACTGAGCCACATCCCCAGCCTTATTTTGAATTTTATTTACAGACAGGGTTTCACTGAGTTGCTTAGGGCCTCTCTGAGTTGCTTAGGGCCTCTCTCTTGCTGTGCCTGGCTTTGAACCCACGATCCTCCTGTCTTAGCCTCCCAAGCTGTGTGCCACCACACCTGGTGTTGCAAAACACAGGACTTTGTCCTTTTTTTTATGGCTGGACAGTGTGTATTTGCCACATTTTCTTTTTCATTCATCTGCTAATAAACACTTGTGTTGATTTTGTGGCTTGACTCTTGTAAATAGTGCTATAGTAAACATGTGAGGTATGTCTCTTTGACATACTGACTTTATTTCCTTAGAATACATAGCTGCTAGTGGGATTGCTAGATCATATGGTAGTTCTAAAGTTTAAATTTGGTGGGGGAGGTTAGTTTCTGGTGATTGAACTCAGAGCCACTTGACCACTGAGCCACATCCCCAGCCTTATTTTGTATTTTATTTAGAGACAAGATCTCACTGAATTGCTTAGCACCTCACTTTTGCTGAGGCTGTCTTTGAACTCAAGATCCTTCTGCCTCAGCCTCTTGAGCTGCTGGAATTACAGGCATGTGATACTGAACCCAGCTAAAGTTTAAAATTTTTGAGAAAACTCCATACTGTTTTTCATAATGACTGTACTAATTTACATTCCCACCAACTTTGTGAACATCCTTACCAATTTTTAAAACTCTTTTTGGATAATAGCTATACCAGTGGATATTAGGTGATAGCTCTGATCTGCACTTCCCTGATAACTAGTGATGTTGAACAGGTTTCCATATACCTGTTGGACATTTATGTCTTTTGAAAAATAACTATTCAGGTTTTATGCCCATTTTTTTCTTCTTTTTTAAAAATTGATGCATTATAATTATACATTAGTGGCTTTGTCCATTTTTAAATCAGGTTGTTTTTTTACTATTAAATTGTTTGAGTTCTTTATATATTTTTTATATTAACCCCTTATAAGATATTGTTTCCTAATAGTTTCTCCCATTCTGTGGGTTGTTTCTTGCTCAGTTGTTTTTTTTTTTTTTTTTTGCTTGTAAAAGCTTTTTAGTTTGATGTAATGTAATTTGTCTATTTTTGCTTTTGCTGCCTATGCTCTTGAGATCACATCCAAAAACCCCATTGCCCCGACAAATGTCAGGGAGCTTCCTCCATGCTTTTTCATAGCTTATGGACTTACATTTGAGAACTTAACCTATTTTGAGTTGGCTTTTGTAAATAGTGAGAAAGAGTGTCTGATTTTCATTCTCCTGCATGTGGACATCCAAATTTCCCAACAGCTTTTATTGAATAAACAGTTCTATCCCCATTGGGAATTATTGGCATCTTTATAAAAAAATCAGATGGCTGTAGATGCAAGAATTCATTTCTGGACCCTCTATTCTCAAAGATTATTTATTTATCTATTTATTTTTGAGGCATGGTGTCTCAAACTCCTGTGCTTAAGTGATCCTCCAGTCTTAGAAGGTGCATGCCACTGTGCCTGGCCTCAGAGATTATTCTTAATCACACACAAATAGGTTGGTCTCTTTCAGTTTGGCCTAATTATTTACATAAGTGCAGCATAAGCATTAATAATATATTCTTCCTTCATTTTGATTTGCAAACTAAAATCATATTTCATATATGTGAAAATGGAACATTATAAGAGAATAATCTCCCAAACAATAACAATAAAATTTCATATGTCAGTTCATTCATTTTTATGTACATCTTATTTTTCTGGATATTGGGTTAACAGTCTACTCAATTCATCTGTTTCATAGAGAAAAGTCCTGAAAATTCTGACTGTTCATATGTAGTTATCTTAGCAACATTAGCTTGGAAACTATTCCCAAGTGTCAGTTCTTTGAAGTATCAATAATTTAAAGTATTGTTACAATTCTTTTTTTCTGAGGTTCTGAGGCTATCTTTTGCCAATAAAGGCCTATAAATTTGTTCTTTGTGTGTTTTCCTTCTCTTAAACAATCAGCAATGTAATAAACCCAAAAAAATCACAGAAAATTATTATGGCAAGAGGCAGAAGTCTGTGTAGCACACTTAATGTATTTAAAGTTCAATTGTTTTATTTTCTCAGATTTTTAGAAATATTTGATTTATGCAAGTGCGTATTTACCAGATAACCAAACAGATCCTTTAAGAGACTTCATTTTCTAATTTATATTACCCTCCAGAGATAGAAGCACTCAACGAGGAATTAAATCCTTTGACTTAGTTAAATTCTCATACTTTTCTACTGAAGACTAAAAGTCAGTAATGCATTTTCCATTAGAATCATAAAGCCATTATATTATGGTCTCTAATATTCCCATTTCTTTAAACATTATTGTAAGAACTTTCTTGTCAGTATTTCAGGCTAGACATTTGAGGCTAGAACTTAGGATCTGCTTTTCCAGACTTTTAGGTATTTCTACCCCAGCAACATATATGCCAAAGTCCATAAAAACAGGTTCCAGAAAGTCCACATATTCTAGATCAGTCTTATTTCACTAACCATTCTTCCTAGCTAAAGTTATACTCTTTTAAGTTCTTTCTTTTAATTTGAAAAGTGAGAAGTCTACATACCTACTAAGGTTATCTGTAACCTTTTCATCATCTTTTTCATCATGATGGATTCTGTATATCTTAGATTGTTATGAAGTATTTTAATTTATTTAAAAATATTTTATGATAATTTAATCTGTTATAAAAAGACATTTTATCGACATTCTGTTGGAACTTAATTACATCACATATTTTTGGTTGAGATAACTATAAATTAATTGAATCTTGCATACCCTCACATTTTGATGCTTATAAAACCCAAAGCAAACACCCAAACCGACCCAATTCAACCATCCAAACACCAATAATGACAAAAACCTAATTGCAATAATTTATTGTAAATGGCCTGTCCTTTAAAGATCTCTCCTCTCTCTAATATTCTGTTCAGAATATTTACCAAGAAGACTTGCCAAAGTAGTCATGAAGAGGATAAGATTTTCTGTATATTATTATAAAGAAAATAACTATTGCTTCTACTTATCACTAAAATTATCAGAAGATTCTACTGAAAATGACATTTCAAATATGATACACCTTTTAAATGAGAAAACTCAGAATAAAAACATATATATCTGTTAAAGCTATGCCTTCATCAGATATTCTTAATATCTTCCATATTTCTCTATCCATGCTCTACTTAGGCCCATTTGTGTGTGTGTGTGTGTGTGTGTGTGTGTGTGTGTGTAGTGTGTACTTCTCCAACATAATTAGTCAAGTTCCATTTCTACCTCCATATTTTCTCTCAGAACCCAGAATGCCTTATAGTCCTGCTTTGGATTTTCTAAACTCCACCTGTCCTTTCAGGTTCTGCTCAAGTCCTAATGTAAGACTTTTTGAATTATTCCACCCAAAGTGACTTCTGTCTCTGAAATCTCATGGCACGAATAATCTAATTTATCACTAATGTTAAGAATGCTTGTTTCCATTTCACCAACCAGAGTCAGTTTCCTTAGGTAGAGAACCTGGCATCATTAGTCCTGAGTACCAGCAGGGTTTAGTATAGCTGAGGGCATAAAAGGATATTAAAGGAGTCCCACTAGAATCAAATCTCATCAGAATCTGAGCACAGTGGCATGCACCTGTAATCCCATCTACTCAGGAGGCTGAGGCAGGAGGACCACAAGTTCTAGGCTAGCCTGGGCAACTTTATAAATCTTAAAAAAAAAAAAAAGGCTGTATTTCTACTGAGTGTATTAAGCTACACTCAGTAGAGTGCTTGCCTGGCATTTTCAAGGCCCTGGGTTTGATGCCCAGTTTACCAATTTTAGAAAAGAAAAGAAAAAAAATAGCCCCTCAGGAGCAGGAATTTTATCTTCTCATTTTAATCCCAGCACCTAGCACTTAATGATTTGATACTTATTAAGCATTAGTAGAATTTAACAAATGATTATCAGTAAACTCTCTAATCTAAAGATTACTCTGACTAGTGCCTAAGTAAAAGTATAAAGTCATGTTGGAGTAGTCTGTTTTTTCATATTGTAGGGTGGGATAGAAGAATAGTTATCTTAATAAATAGAAATAACTAGGAATTAATATTACTGCAGGCTATTGAACAAACACGAGAACACAGCTAGTGTATTTATTCTAATACCTTCTAATACCTTCTCATCTATATAATATTTTCTTTTTATTGCATTTATACCCAGTAATTTCACTCTGATCATAATGTGATATTCCTGATACCTTGATTGTAATCAAACTTGAACTACTGTTCAAGGTCAAGTGTAACTTTACTGAACACAGGAGGTCAAATGACTTTTAACTTTTATATGCACAGCTTTCACCTTTGTGCCTTTATCATTTTATTTTAGTAAGTAAGTACAACCCCATCACTTTGTCCGGTGGGTCTTAATAATAATACAAAAGGCTTTATCACAGATGTTAAATATGCAAGCTATACATACATAGGCAGTTGTAGGTTCATGTTTGATTAATGGGCACACCTTAAGTGTGACTCCCAGGAAACACTTGAGTAAATCTCAAAATTAAAAAAAAAAAATCACCAACATCTGGGAATTAGCACATAGTGAGTGAAAAATAGGAGTTCATGTTTGCGGTAGTTATCTGTTGCTGAATAACAAATCACCACTGACTTGCAGTTTAAATGATACCCACTTATTATCTCAGTTTCTGTGAGTCACAGCCTGGCTGGATCCTTTCCTTAGGCCCTCAGAAGTTGTAAGCTATTTCTTTTTAGATCTTGGGATCCTCTTTCAACCTTATGTTGTTGGTAGAATTCAGGTACTTCAGGCTATAGAACTGGGGTTCCCACACTCTTGCTGTCCATAAGCCAGGGGCCATTCTTGGCTTCCGAAAGCCCCACAGTTCCCTCTCATGTACCTCTCATGGGCCCTCTCACAATATGATAGTCCCTTATTCAAGGCCAGCTGGAGAAACTCTCTGACTTCAGGGATATCTCAGTCACTCTTGTAAAGTCTTTCTTCTGAGTTAAGTCAAACCCACCAGGATAGCAATCCTTCTTTCCACTCTTTTTGCCACATCATGGATCGAATCATGGGAATAAAATCCCATCATATTTTTGGATGTAGTCCACACTCAAGAAGAGAGGGCTACTAGGGAATAGCACAACCACAGCAGGGGATGGAAATTTCTCGGAATTCTCCATACTATAATCCCACATTGAAAAGACACATAGTAGGCTCTTTCCATAATGCCGAGCCTTTCACATAACTTTTTCCTATTTCTCTTCTTTCTTCCTAAGACAATGTCAGCATCTATGGAGATGGGGATGAGGATGGGGATGGGTGGAATTAAAACGCCCTTATCAAGGTGGGGATATTCTTGGACTTTTCAGGTGCATACCATTCTTGGCCTCCTCTCCTCTCCTGTCTCCTGATGATATGTTCAGCCTACCTGGGTACAGCATGTGTTGCTGCCATTCAGGCTGAAGTCTGGGGCTAGTATAATTGTCATTTCTTGCTTTGTTTGGTTAGGATCCAGTAGCACTTCCTGAGCTAATTGCTCTCATTTGAGCCCTTACAAATGCCCCTTTCTTTTTAGTCTCCTTGTCTTATCTATTATTGCCTTTTCTTCTCTAGATTCAAGCTTGGAAAGGAAAAATAGGAAGCTTATGTCTGATTATGCTGTTTTCTTTATTCCCACAATTCTTTGGGCCAGAAGGGTAATCTGCTTTTCTTTTTTGTTTCTAAAGTTCCTTGGAGGAACTCAAAGCTGTTCTTATTGTCTTAAGCTGAAGGGGTCTCTTTATGCTCTTAGAGGATGCCATAAACAAAGCTTTTCACAATTAACTTTTAATATACTAAAAGAGGAGGATTTTGGGGAAATTTTTCCCCAAGCAAACAGTCTTGCTTTTAAATCTATGCTTCCACTACATTATCATATTTTGAAAGCCACTTAAAGAGTATTAATTTAGTCCTTTTTTAAATTTGTTCTACAACAAATTCTAATCTATATCAGGCAATCAGATAAGTAGACTAAATATTGTGAGCTCAGGGAAGAACTTAAAATATACCATTGTTGCATCTCATTCAGTTAGCTATTATTAGTAGTAATATTATTGTTCACACGTATATTCCCAGTGCCTTAAAAAGTAGTTGACACTTAATAGGCTCTTTCCATAAATGTAAGGTAGGTGAATGGATGAATATTTATGGATGAATAAATGTGTATAGCAGTGAAAGTCTTCATGGGAAACTTGCCTTGCAGCATCACATTTATAAAATCTTTTCTTCTCCGAGCTTCTGTTTGCTTAGATCCTGAGAGGTCTAAATTATTTCTTGGGTCTTTTTGCTGTTTGCACTCACTGTCAGCATTCCTTTGAGAGTTTTATACCTTTTTTTGGATAAGCTACAACCAAGCATTCTACAAAGAATATCTCAGCTTAATTCATTGAATTATCCCTTCTCTTTTATTTTATCAAACTATGTGTTATTTCCCATTAGAAAATCAGAATTTCATGTGATATATTGCTCTTTGGTAAGGAAGGTAGAAAGATATTATTTGTCTGTTAAAAACCTATTATTTAGGTTTTGTGGTGCTGAGTTTCAATCAGGAAATGAAATAATAACTTCAATTGTAGTCATAATGGCTAATACTATATATTTTGCATTGGATACTAGGCTAAAGTTACTTTACTTACAATATTTAAGTTTTATAGCAACCTAATGTTAGATACTAGTATTGCTCCCCTTTATGTGAGGAAATTGATCTACAGGTTAAAAAACAATAATATGGGGCTGGGGATGTGGCTCAAGCGGTAGCGCGCTCGTCTGGCATGTGTGCGGCCTGGGTTCGATCCTCAGCACCACATACAAACAAAGATGTTGTGTCCGCTGAAAACTAAAAAATAAATATTAAAATTCTCTCTCTCTTTTAAAAAAAAACAATAATATGCTTGAGACCCATAACAATTGGTGGAGCTGAAATGAACCTGTGAGATTCTACAGTTAGTATTCCATATTCTAATATCTAGTCCTAGGACCATAACCATCATATTGTTCTAAAAATGATCTTGAAAATTTTTAGCCCCTGTCTCCTCCTGACCAGCGGGAGAAGTGGGAAAAGCACTGCCCTGAACAAGAGGAGCCGACTGGCCGCCCACACGCCCTCCCTCCCGGGAGGACAATCAGACTCGCCAAGAAGAACAGTCAAAGCAGGATCTCCTTTAATAAGGAAGTACACACAGCTTATATACTGCACAGGAGCCAATCAGAATAAAGGTCAGAGGGGTGTCACAAGTTCACGTGTACACCCATCCCATAGTCTGTAAGGGAAGGCATGAGCTGTCCAGGAGGGCGGAAGAGTCCCGGACCTATCCTGGAGATGGCCCACTTCCTCTATCACCGCCCACAGCAACACCTCCTGGCTGATTGCCAGGAGCCATCTCAGCCACATGTGCGGCTCCAAGACCAGGAAGCAAGCAGCCATGCCCTACAGAAAATAACTAAAAAACAATTTAATGAAAAATTAAATGAAATGCTAAACACAGTAAACTTTAAAACAACCTAGTTTAATTTAAACAAATAAGTGTGTAAAGAAAATAGGTGATAAGATTTTTGAGATCTTTATATATTCTGGAGATTAGTGCTCTATCTGATGTGTGTGTGGTAAAAATTTGCTCCCATTCTGTAGGCTCTCTATTCACCTCACTGAAATTCTAGGCCAAATTCTAGGGAAAATTGGTATGAACATATTCTCAGAGATCCATGCTTAAAATAAGTCATGCAATGCAAGACTTCAAAATATGCTCAATGGTCATTTAAATTGGCCAACTCTTTTGGACAACATCTGTTCAACTGTGTATAATGTATCCCTCTAATCCCCCTTTTTATATGTTGAATTTTCTTTTTATTTTTCCCCACTATTTTAAATAGTATTATTTTATTCAATTCACGGTGTTAGGTATTTCACCTTTGTATCATATCTAATCTTGGAGGTATAAATTGCTTGATGACTTTTAGAGTTCTAATTTGTCTTAAGAGATTTTTATAAAATTGACTCCATGAAAGCACATTTTCAAAATGTTGACTTTGTGTGTAAGCATTGTGTGTGCATATAAAAATGTTGAAATTCCCTCAATAAATGGAAAGATGTCTTTGTTTGTACATTGGAATATGAGAAAGATAAAGTGTCTTAAGATCTTGGCTTTTTGGGCAACTGCATATGTGGTAGTGACCCATCAGAATTTTTGATGGACTTATCAAGACTTGGGATGTTCATCATGGTATTGCAGATGACTAGTTATAAAACAGGTGCATAAAATTACCAATCATAGTGATATTTATTAATGCATTTCACTTTTTGACCTATTTCTTTATAAATACAGTTTATTTGCTTGTAATTGTTTCTTTTGCTGAGAAGAAGCTTTTTAGTTTGAATCCATCCATTTATTGATTCTTGCTTTAATTCTTGCTCTATAGGAGTCTTATTAAGGAAGTTGGGGCCTAATCCGACATGATAGAGATTTGGGCCTACTTTTTCTTCTATTAGGCACAGGGTCTCTGGTTTAATTACTAGGTCCTTGATCTTTTTTNAACTAAAAAAAAAAAAAAAAAAAAAAGAATAAAAAAAAAAAAAATAAAAGAGAATAAAATCATGGCATTCGCAGGTAAATGGATGGAATTGGAGAATATAATGCTAAATGAAGTAAGCCAATTCCAAAAAAACAAATGACAAACATTTTCTCTGATATAAGGATGCTGATTCATAATGGGGATGGTGGAATGGGGAGCATGGGGAGGAATAGATGAACTTTAGGTAGGGCAAAGGGGAGAGTGGGGAGGGGAGGGGCATGATGGTAGGCATGATGGTGGAATAAGATGGACATCATTGCTCTAAGTACATGTATGAATACATATAGTGTGGCTCTACTTTGTGTACAACCAGACATGAAAAAATGTGCTCTATATGTATAATATGAGTTGAATTTCAATCTGCTGTCATATATAACAAATTAGAATAAATTAAAAAATAATTTCCAGCATATTTTTAGCTAGAGGTGATCATGTGACACTGTGACTCTAGCAGAGGCTGGCAGTTTCCTGTCTACTGCCCATTTAATAAACTTTGAATTGATGCTTAAAAAAATAACCTAAAAAATACTTGGGAATAAATCTTGTGAAGGATGTCAAGGACCCCTACAATGAAAACTGTAACACCGAAGAAAGAAATTGATAAAGACCTCAGAAGAGGGAAAGACCTCCCATGTTCTTGGATGTGGAGAAGAATTATTATTAAAATGGCCATACTACCAAAAGCATTATATGGATTTAATGTAATTCCCATCAAAATGTCAATGATATTCTTCATAGTACTAGAAAAAGCAATTCTAAAATTCATTTGGAAGAATAAAAGACCCAGAATAGCCAAAGCAATTATCAACATTTTATAATTTTCACTTTCTTAGGTTAATTTATTTCTAGTTTTTTGTTATTATTTTTGGTAACTATTGAGAGCAGGGTTTCTTTTTCATTTCTCTTTCAGCTACTGCATTATTGATGTATAAAAACGCTACTTGTTTCTTGTATGTTGATTTGTATGCTGAAACTTTACTAATTTATCAATTCTAAAAGTTATGGTTTTTTATCTATTCTAAAAGTTATGGTTTTCTATATATAAGATAAAGTCATCTGTAAAAAGTAATAATTTTATTTCTTATTTTCCAATTTGGATGTCCTTTATTTCTTTCACTTGCTTAATTCATCTGACTAAGATTTCCACTTCTGTGTCAAAAAAGAGTGGTAAAAATGAATATCCTCAAATTGTTTCGGGTCTTAAAGAAAATGTTTTTGGATTTTCTCCATTTAGCATGATGTTGGCTATGGGTTTTCATATACAGCCTTTATTGTGTTGATAGATGTTTCCTCTATACCTAGTTGTTTGAGGGCTTTTATCATAAATAGATGTTGAATTTTAGAGAATGCTTTTCCTTCATCTATGGAGATCATATTTTTTAAAAAAAATTTATACTTTTTAAATTAGTTATACATGACAGTAGAATGCATTTATGCACTTTGTATATCATACATAAATGGGATATAATCTCTCATTTTTCTGTATATGTTGTAGAGTCACATCAGTCGAGCAGTCATATCTGCATTGGGTGGTGACGTCTGTTTCATTCTACCATTCTTTCTATTCCATATCCCCTCCCCTCCCTTCACTCCCTTCTACATAATATAAAGTAACTCTAATATGGTTTTAATCTTTTGACCTGTTGATGTGAGGCATAATATTCAATGATTTGCATATATTGAACCATCTTTACATCCTTGAATAAACCTCTCTTGATCATGGTGTGTTAAAAAAAAAAGAAAGAAATAAGTGGGTTAATATTTTGAAGAAAATATTATCATTTAAAAAATAATCCTAGGCATGAATAACAAATAAAGTGTTATTTGTGAAAGGACCGAAAGTAAAATTTAGTTTTATATGTCATGAATATTTTTAATAATGATGTCATTGTTATGAAATCAACCTAATAATATTTAATAATATGAGATCTAAAATTAGTTTTGTACTATTTACTACCCCAAAATGGAGGAATGGTTTTTTAAATTCCCAGGTAGAAAAATATCTAGCATTTTTATACATCAATAATGCACTGGATGAAAGAGAAATGAAAAAGAAATTCTGCTCTCAATAGTTACCAAAAACAATAACAAAAAACTAGATGTAAGAATGCTGAGGCATATGGGGAAGAATAACTCTAGATCAGCATTTGATAATCTTTGATCCATGGGCCAAATCCTGCCCATTGCCTAGTTTTGTAAATAAACATTTTTTTGTGGAGGATTGGGGTATAGTACAGTGGTAGAGCACATGCTTAGTCAGTATGTATGAGGCTCTGGCTTCAATTCCCAGCACCAAATTAAAAAATAAAACGAGTTTTATTGAGACACATATCAATTCATTTACATATTTTCTATGGCCGTTTTTTGCTATAGGGGTGGAATTGAGTAGTTGTGACTGAGACTGTATGTTCTACAAAGTTAAAATATTTACTGTCTGATACTTAACAGAGAAAGTTTGTTGTCTCTGTTTAAGTGATATGGAAGGACAGGCCCAGAGAGGAATGTCTCTGTCCCCTCACCAAATCTCAGAAAGGTAAAGTGATTTTTGCTAGTGAGGAAAAAATTGGAAAAAAAAAAACTTTTGGGGAATCGAAATTTATATTGAGGAATAAATGAGCATGAGACCATTATGTACAATTGTTCCAAATAGCATTTGGAGATTTTCACAAAACCATTTCTATTTCTGATTTGCATGTCATTCAATGGCTCTGCCCAGCTACCCAAGCTGAAAACCTTGTTGATATCCTAAACTCTATTTACTCTTACCCTGCTTTATCACAGACTCACATACATTTCCAGTGCCACTGGCCCATCTGGGCCAGGCCACTTGTAATTCTGCAAACCTGGCTAGAATCCTATAGATGTTTCCAATAGCCTTTCTCACCTCCAAACATTCCCAGTGGAATCTCTGTCCCATAGGGTGACCTTTTAAAAGGTTCCCAGTTCACCATTTATGCCCTTCAATGGGTTTCTGTTGCCTTTAGAAATAAATCCAAACTCTGGAGCATAATTTGTGGAGTTCTTCACAAATACTTTATTTGACTAACTTCTCTTTACCCTTCAGTTCCCACATCATCCAACACTTCTGGGGATCCTGCTCTGTCACTCAAGTCTGAGTTAAGTCATTCTCCAACATTCTCCTAAGGCACTTTGTCATTTCTTGTTATGGAACAGGATGCATTGGATTGTAATTGTTTGTATAATTGTCTGTCTGGGCAGTCTAACATGGTGAGGGCAAGGCCCATGTCTTCATTAATTGGGGAGGGAAACAGACACAGTTCCTCATTGTATGAGAGACTGACATTTTTTTTCAAGTAATTACTCAAATATAAGTAGCAGGAATCTGTTTGAGGATTTTTCACTCAGGTTCTCATTCCCCTGTACTGAAATTATTCTTATTGTCTTATAGATCTTCATCCATTTAGAGATTTGTGAAGAAGACAAAGACAGCCTAGAATAATGAGATTGCTGATCAGTTTTGAATTTAATAATTCATTGTGGGATGATAGTCTTGAAAGACAGACTTTTAATTCAAGAGCTAGCTGCTCCAAGGAGGAAGAATTTCAAAAGATTTACTTTAATGCATAATACTCAGCTTCCCTCTAGAGTAGGGAAGATGTGGGATCTATTACACAGGATAAACACAAGATTCAGGCATGATCTAGGCAGAGGAAACTGGAATGTGAGGGAGAGGACAGAAAAAGAGAAAATTGCTAGTGAGAGCTTTCCTGTTTTTTCCCCCAGTGGATAAGTCTTTTAGGAACAACAGAAATGCTAAAACGGTTTTGAAAAATCCTGCGCAGGTCTTGTGCTTTGCTTCCTATTCTGTCACTTAGATAAGTTGACAGCCTCTTAGAGAAGCCCTGAGTTTAGGTGCCTGAGCAACACGCCACCTTGTGGTTGATCACACTTGTGGAGGCAGGTAATGAGGTAAATGGGCTTGATATAGGGAAAGAGATTTCTATGGTTTAGTGACCCCTGAAGCCACCTGTGTTAAAGGATTGTCCTCAGGGTGGTAGTACTGGGAGTTGTTGCAAACCTTTAACAAGTCAGGCCTAATGGAACATTCTTTGCCCTAAATAGGGATTGTGGGACCCTGCTCATGCCCTCCCTCTCGGATTCCTGACTTGATATGTGAACACTTAATTGACATGCACTCCTGTTGTGATGTGCTGACTTCACTAGAGGCCAACAAAATGGGGCCTCCCAATCTTGGATTTGAACCTCCAAATTATGAGCTAAGTAAACCTTTCTCTTTATAAGTTATTTATCTTATGTATTGTAGTAATGCAAAATAGACTGATACAGAAGTCTATAGTTCCATATCCCTTTTAGATTGGAAGAATTGATTGAAAAATAAGACAGGCAGTAGGAATGGACAGAGGTCTTATTTATGATTTTATCCCAAGCACCTAGTATAGTTACTAGTTTAAGATTGTATCCTAAGCACCTAGTATAGTTACTGGCATGGAATGGTGGTATATTTATTGAATAAGTTAATGAATGAGGACTGGAAACATAAGGAGGAATAGTTCTTATTTATTTAGAAGGAATTTGTGAAAGAAATTGTCATATTGGTATTTAACATACAGTTTTCTAATTAGGTTATTGGTATGAACAGTAGAAGCAAGTGAAGACTGTGCTCTATACATTCAGGGGTAGAGAGAGGCTGACAGGGGAGTAAATGAATGGAGCCTACATTACATTTACATTTAAGCTTTGGGGCAAGGAGTCCTCCTTCTTTTGTATAGGTTGGCTACTGTGCATTGAGACATGTATGATATCTAATTTTAATGTTTGTTAGGGTCCATGACTGATCTCTGTGCCTGGTAAGCTTGGACTTCACCATTTTTCAGCATAGTCAAGATCTATTCTTAACGGCCCTTTCTGTTTTCTTGGCCTCTCTTTAACGTTTGATTTTTCTGAGACCCTTTTGAGTGTCTGCTACATCCTCTATTTGAACTTGATCAACAGACTAACAGAAGCAATAGAGATCAGCTTTTTCTCTGCTGTGGCAGATCCCAAAATTGTCTTGTGGATTGTCATCTCAGCATCTCTGTCACACAGGAACACAAGGACAGTCCTCTCTGCTGACTGTGTCCCCTCCATCTCAACCTCACCGATGTGGCCATTTGTTAGTAAGGGGCCACTCTTCATAATAATCTCCTCTCATAGCCTGAATCAGGAAACACTTCTAGCAGCCAACTACATCGTCTTCCTTCTCCCTTGAAGCTTGATCCCCTACAAAGTTTATTGTCATTTTGTCCCTCAAGCCATCAGGTTGGAAAGAATGGGATTCTCACTGCCTCTTCTTGTCCAAATATATTATATCACTTCCTTAGCTTTCTCAAATAAACAAACCTTTTGCTTCTCCTTTTTCTTAAAGCTATGATTGTGAGTGATAATAGAGGGAAACCTACTTACCAATAGGAAAAATACATAGGAAGCTATTTAAAAATATTATACTTGGTACACTCTGAAAATGGGTGACTTTAGATGACATCCAGGTATTCTCGGGTTTCTGTGGGCTGGCTAGGTTAAGAAAATCTCTAGCACTTCCTCATGAAATGCAGATTGGAAGTTAATATTCAATCCACCTTCTTAGGAGACACAATATCTTTTGTGATTAGAGTTATTATTCCTGGAAGTGGGAATTTACCAGTTTTATTCTGAGTTCTTTGTTTAATAGCACTTAACTATTCCATGATATCTCCACTTAAAAGTCTGTCTCTTCTTTAGATTTATATGAATTCAGAGCAGGGACCTTTTTTTTTTCCTCACATTTTCTGTCATACATCTTGAAAAGTTAGCATAACACCCTCCACATAGTAAATGCTTAAAACTTATTGAATAAAAAACACCCTGAAAACCTATAGAGTATTTCAATTTAAAAGTGGTAATATTATAAAAGGCCACAAGATGGGCTCATTTCACTGTGAAAGTTCAGGAAACACTCCTGCATATTAACATTTTTTTCTGCAAAAAATAAGAAAGATTTCATTTATGTTCCTAAAGCTTAAGAAGGAATTAAAATGCTTTTAGTGACAAATACTGGAGACAGCCATTTCCTTATTCATCTAAAAATTATTTTAAAAGAAAAATCATACTGTTACTTAATTATTATTCCCTCTTGTGGCTTTGAAAAACATTAAGTTTTATCTTTATTGCTTTTTCCATATTTTCCCTTACAATAAAACTGAAATATATGTCTTGCTATTTATGAGATAACAAATTGTATATCTTATTCTTAGACCTCAAAATAGTTGTTTGTTACTTTTTTCATGCAAAATATTAAGCTTCACTAGGTTGAATAGCCCTTTTCTCTAACCAGTGTTTCTTGAAAATTGACTCTGCCAGGCAGTGCCAACCATAATCCTGCAATGTCCAATGTCAAAATTTTAAATGTTGAAATTCCCTAAATCACAATCTTAAAAGATTAAAATCCAGAATGTTGATATTCTGAAAGCTAAAATGCTGAAAACCACAATTCCCATTGGTTGAGGGTAGGGGAAACTATGTAAGAGGGGTGGAAGGCCAAATTCTAGGGAAAATTGGTATGAACATATTCTCAGAGATCCATGCTTAAAATAAGTCATGCAATGCAAGACTTCAAAATATGCTCAACGGTCATTTAAATTGGCCAACTCTTTTGGACAACATCTGTTCAACTGTGTATAATGTATCCCTCTAATCCCCCTTTTTACTGAATTTTCTTTTTATTTTTCCCCACTATTTTAAATAGTTAGTATTATTTTATTCAATTCACGGTGTTAGGTATTTCACCTTTGTATCATATCTAATCTTGGAGGTATAAATTGCTTGATGACTTTTAGAGTTCTAATTTGTCTTAAGAGATTTTTATAAAATTGACTCCATGAAAGCACATTTTCAAAATGTTGACTTTGTGTGTAAGCATTGTGTGTGCATATAAAAATGTTGAAATTCCCTCAATAAATGGAAAGATGTCTTTGTTTGTACATTGGAATATGAGAAAGATAAAGTGTCTTAAGATCTTGGCTTTTTGGGCAACTGCATATGTGGTAGTGACCCATCAGAATTTTTGATGGACTTATCAAGACTTGGGATGTTCATCATGGTATTGCAGATGACTAGTTATAAAACAGGTGCATAAAATTACCAATCATAGTGATATTCATTAATGCATTTCACTTTTTGACCTATTTCTTTATAAATACAGTTTATTTGCTTGTAATTGTTACACCTGATTACTAGGGATTTGTGCTTTAGAAAGTATTATGTTATTGCTTATGTTGTTGTTGTTGTTATTTGCTTTTCATTTTCTGTTTTTTTAAATTAAATTATTTATTTATTCTAACTTTTTATACATGATGGCAGAATGCAATTCGTTTCATATTACACATATAGAGCACAATTTTCAAGTCACTGTACACAGAGTATTTTCACATCATTTACGTCTTTACACATGTACTTAGGGTAATGATGTCTAACTCATCATTCCTACCCGCTTCCCTCCTTCTAAAATGTTTTGTAGTGTTTTTATATGTTTTTCAAAAAGATTCCCTTTAATGTGGCATATATGCACAATGGAATATTACGCAGAAATAAAAGAGAATAAAATTATAGCATTTGCAGGTAAATGGATGTTGTTGGAGAAGATAATGATAAGTGAAGTTAGCCAATCCCCCCAAAAACAAATGCTGAATGTTTTCTCTGATATGAGGAGGCTGACTCATAGTTGGGTAGGGAGTGGGCGCATGGGAGGAATAGATGAATTCTAGAGAGGGCAGAGGGGTAGGAGGAAAAGGGAGGGGGCAGGGGATTAGCAAGGATGGTGGAATGTGATGGACATCATTATCCAAAGTACATGTATGAAGACATGAATTGGCATCAACATACTTTATATATAACTGGAGATATAAAAAATTGTGCTGTATATGTGTAATAAGAATTGTAATGCATTCTGTTGTCACTTATTTTTTAAAAATTCAATTAAAAAATTCCCTTTAACTATAAATAAATTATTTTTAAACAAATTTTTAAAACTATTTTCCCCAGATTTATATTTTTGGGATTTTGATCTTTAGAGATTTTAGACCTTATGAATTTTAAAAAAATTCTTTTAGTTATATGAACATGATAACTTTATTTTACTTATTTATTTTTATGTAGTGCTGAGGATCAAACCCAGTGCCTCACATGTGCCAGGCAAGCACTCTTCTACTGAGCCACAACTCTAGCCCCAATCTTATGAATTTTGATCTTTCAGAATTTCAACATTTGGGATTGTGGCATTCAGGACTGTGTCTTTTGGTATTATGGTCCAAACCCAATACCAGGAAATTCTACATTGTTGTTATCTCATTTGACATTTATCAATTGTATAAGGAAAATGAGACTCAAAGTATGAAACTTGCCAAAGTTAGCTACCTCATTTATAGTAAAGATGGACTTTAGTTCAGTTCTATTGACTACAGTTCTCAACAAATTTGTTCCTTTAGCCAACATTTTTTTTAAAGAGAGAGAGAGAGAAAGAGAGAGAGAGAAGAATGAGAATTTTAATATTTATTTTTCAGTTTTCGGCGGACACAACATCTTTGTTTGTATGTGGTGCTGAGGATCGAACCCGGGCTGCACGCATGCCAGGCGCGCTACTGCTTGAGCCACATCCCCAGCCCTTTAGCCAACAATTTAACAAGTACCCTTCTTCTAGTGTCTCTCATATTCTAGGGGCTCAGATTTGGAACTGCGTAGAGCACAGCCTCTTCCCTGCAGAACCTCTAAGTCTATGAGGAAACTCTCCTGCAAACCAGAGAATGCTGATGGTGTGTATAGGGCCCCAATTGGGGATGACAGAGCATGGACTGGGGGAGGGTTGGGCTGAGAAGAGGGCATTAGCTAATTGATCAGTCCCCTGTCCTTTGTTTGCCTAGCTAGAACTGGGTTCCTGGGTCTTTTTCAACAGGTCCCACTAACTTACCTACTATATGTTTCATTCATTTATTCAACAATATATATTAAACGTATACTATGTTCTAGAAGCTGAGGATATAGAGGTAAAGAAGGTCTTCTTTTAAAAAGTCCCTTCTAAGAGCTAAATTTTGGTTGAAAGATAATCGATAATAATCAAACAGGAAAGCAAAAACAATTAAGGAAGCAAGAGAAACTAAGCTATGGATAAAACAGGGTGATGTAATAAGGAACAAATGAGGTACATCATTAGATTAGATGACCTCTGTGAGGAGATGACATTTAAGTTAGGCCAAGAATGATAAGGAGGAGCCAATCTTGTAAGTACTGGGGGAGATCATTCCAAGCAGAGAGAACAGCTGGCACAATGGCCTGAGGGTGTAGGAGGTGATTGCTCTCAGTTTGGATAGGAGACAGATGCTGTGTGGCACTACACGATTCATCCAGTATCACTATCATGTCTTTGCAACAGTTGATATTAGACATCTAATGTTCTGGCGTCCCTTGGAGATAAGCAGTCACTGGTGTGTGTCTTTATAATACCCACAAGGATTAATGCTCATTTTGTGCAACTAGCACACATTGTCAGGCAGGAGGAGGACTGCTCTGGAATTGACTGTTCTTCAGCTGAAGAATTTCAGGATTATAGTCTATTAGGATGACTCCAAGTGAAACAGGCCCCTTTTGAAGCCTTGATGAAATGGGGAATATTTTTATTTTCATTATTTACTATGTCAAGTATCTACTGCCAGGCACCGAGTATAAAGCAGTGGACACAGTTCCTGTCCAAGGGGTTTATAGGTGACAGCATTATGGCTAGATACTGTACAATGGCTTATACAGTTTACACGTGTTTTACTCTGATTCTCTTCAGTCTCCCCAACATGACTAAATTTAGAACTCTTATTTATTGGGTATTTGAGCAAAGAAGGAAGTGGCACTATGTTCAAGATTTGCATTTTCTCAGCATAGTCCCAGCTGAGTTCTTTTTAAAGTGGATCTTCTTCTCCTGAGGATAGATCTGATTCCAATTGTTCCTGCTTACACTGCTGGCATCACTGAAACCTAACAGGAAAAAATGGCTTATTTCTACAGTTCCAGTCTATAGGTAGATTCAGACGTATGCAGTGCTTCCTCATCTCCCCCGCCTTCAGGGTTATTCCCTCACTGTTCTTGTCCTCATAAGTCTGGTGTAGGAGAAGCAGGAACCTACACACAATGGCCCAAATCTCCTAAAACCAAGTGGAGATCCAATTATTATAGGCTTAATGACTCTTTTTGAAATCTATTCATAATTTATGTTTCCAGGAAGGAAAGGTCAGGAGAGAGAGAGAGAGAGAGCGAGCGAGCAACTACATTTGTACACTAAACTTTTGGCACAGGGACTATGTCACCGGTCATAAATATGGTATAATTTGTGCCCTCACATCTTACTCATTCTTTGGAAAATCCTCTAAATAGAACTTGGAACTCTCCTAACATACTATTTTATAATTTTTTCATCATTGGAAGCAAATAATGTTAACAGACTCCCTTACTGGTGAATTGTTTTTAATTAAGTTCTCTAAATAGTTATATACCACCTTATATTAGTTTTCTAATTGCTGTATTGGCAAATACATAAACATATCTATGTTTATAAAACAACACATATTTATTATCATACAGTACTGTGGGCCAGAAGTCTGATGTTGGATCTCGCTGTGTTGAAGTCAAGGTGTTGACAGGACTAGGTTCCTTTCTGAACGCTCTAGGGGAGAATCTGATCCTGGCCTCTTCAATTGTCTAAGAACATCTCTGCTACTCAGCTTCTGGTTCTCTTCTGTCTTGCAAGCCAGCAACACTGTATTTCAATGACTTTCTCTCATGGAGTCTCTATTTAAATTAATCACAACCAAGAGAGGTTCTTTACTTTCAAGTACTCATGGGATAGATTTGACCCACCTAGATAATCTCCACAGTCTCTGTTTCACATTGTCCACAACTGTACTCACATTTTCAAAGTCCCTTTTGCCACATAAAGTAACACATTCATGGGTTTCAGGGATGAGGACATAAGGTATCTTTGGGACCATTATTTTGCCTACCAACACTTTCTCTTAAAAAAATGGGATGCCCCGGCAGAACAGGAGCAGCGGCCTGCTGAGAGGCAGAGCCGCCCCCTCCCCC
>NW_026000057.1:2170377-2177305 GCF_001458135.2 Marmota marmota marmota | reverse complement strand
AGAGGGGAGGGGAGGGGAGGGGAGGGGGGATAGTAGAGGATAGGAAAGGCAGCAGAACACAACAGACACTAGTATGGCAATATGTAAATCAATGGATATGTAACTAATGTGATTCTGCAATCTGTATATGGGGTAAAAATGGGAGCTCATAACCCACTTGAATCAAAGTGTGAAATATGATATATCAAGAACTATGTAATGTTTTGAACAGCCAACAATAAAAAATTAAAAAAAATGGGATGCACTAAAAATAGGATGCATGTAGCTTCTGTATCAAAATCCTGCTATTTCACTTCTGATATATATATATATATATATATATATATCTGTAAATAAAAGGGGAAAAGTTCTTACTCTGCACCACAAATAAAAGTGGAGAAAAGCTTAATTTTGACTTTAAAACTCTTTTCTTGGGAATAGACATGGAAAGACAGTAGGATGAGTATTATTGTGTCTACTGAGCTTCTCTTTTTCTTGTAACAAAAATGTTCCCTCTTAGCCCTCAGTGGGGTATTCTCTTTTTTCCATTCTTATTCTAGTATTCTTGTAGCATTCTAATCATAGAATTCCTCTTCCTCCTTGTCTCAGGGCTATGAATATGACCCAACCCTATCCACTTAGATTATCACATTTTCTTGGACATTGTGGTTGTTCAGTGGTGGGCATTTAATTCAAGCTGGGCTAATCAGAATACTTCCTTGAGATATTTTCCTAAATGGCTCTATGGGGGCCATTTAGAAAAATATCTTTCTCTTTCTCTGTCACAAGAAAGCTAAACATATATGATTCAGAGCTGTTGATTCGATGTCTCTCATCTCTTGAAGAAACTAAGAGACTGATGAAGGGCAGGGACAGACAATTCTGGTGGGTCACTACTTGGGTCTTCAAAGCTGTTTTGGTTCCTCTTTGATGCTGTGAGTTTTGTAAATTTGTTTCTAAGAAAATCGCTTTTTGTTTAACCTAGTTTATTTTTGAGGATTGCTTCTTGAAACTTTAAAAGAGTCTCAATATAGGATTTTATATTTCCCCTCTCCTAATGCCTATTTTCCCTGAATTCATTATTTATCCTGTTAATTCGTTAGGTTAAAAACTAAACCTAAAGCCAGGGATGTCTCTCATGGAAAGAAATATCAAGAAATTTCTGAAATGAGTCCACATGACATTGCTTAAGTTAATTCTTAGGTCACACTCTGAAAAAATTTGCTCCCTATTTTTGAGTTCATTTTGGATTATTCAGCTCATCTAATTAGAGAGGATTATGTATAGATGTCAGTAATCCTATTAATACAATGGCAGTAATATAAAAGTTTGAAAACTGAATACTTAATTTCTGTTTCTATTATCAAGTTTCCACAGTGAAATTAAAATCCTTAATATGAGATCTCCCTTCTCATTTCTTCTTATTTTGCTTCTGGAACTAATATATTCTCAACAAAATCTTCAAAGGCAAATTATTCTAAACTCAGATCTCTCATGTATCCCATTTTCCAAAGTTCAGTAGGTTATATAAGAACATTTACACTTTAACTTTGTACTCAGAATGTTCTGACCCAAATAAAAGAATTGCCAATTTTGCTTTGTAATTTAGATCTTCTCAACAGCATAGTTCTGGGACTCAAGAAGTTGTTGTTTGATGTACATTACTCATACACAGAGGCCCAACATGTACTTCTCAATGCATTGCAAAGTACAGTTCCAGAGGGAATTGATGGTTAGGAGAATGGCCAGCTAGCACATGAAGTCAGGCCACTCACTTCATATTAAATCTCAGAATGACCTCCTGCTGGAGGTGCTTAACTGTGCTTACTGAACAGAACATCTCTTTTGTATCTTGTATAATTCCCCGTCTCTAACCTAGGGAGGCCCACATCATAAAACAATTTAACTTGGTGTTCAGAAGTATATGGTAGCACTTGTACAGGTATTAAATTAAGGGGTTATCTCAGCTGGACAGCAGTTATATTTCACATTTCCTGCAATGAATCAGAACCTGAACTACCTAGCCCTACTACTAAGTGGGAATCGTGGATTGTAGCACAGGGATTTTAATTAATTTACTTGTGTGATTGCTCCCATGCATTTGTTTAGCATAAACTAGATACTTGATATAAAAAGTGACAAAACAGACCTGATTTCTGTTCTTGTTGAGCTCATAGTCTAGTGGGAGATGGACAGCAAATAAGCAAAAAATAAAACAAATTAAAAATTATTTCATAAGCTAAGCACAGTGGCACATACCTGTAATCCCAGGCTGAGGCAGGAGGATCGTGAGTTCAAAGCCAGCCTTAGCAACAGTGAGGTGCTAAGCAACTCCATGAGACCCTGTCTCTAAATAAAATACAAAATAAGGCTGAGGATGTGGCTCAGTGGTCGAGTGCCTCTGAGTTCAATCCCTGTTAATCCCCCCACAAATAAATTATTTCACAAGCCAATCCCCAAAAACTGAAGTTTGAATGTTTTCCCTGATATGTGGACGCTAACCCACAATGGGGGAGAGGGGTGAATAGAAGTTCAGTGGAGTAAACAAAGGGGAATGAAATGAAGGGGGGATGGGAAGAGAAAAGACAGTAGAATGAATCTGACATAAATTTCCTATGTTCATATATGAACATGCCATAGTGAGTCTCACCATTGTGTATATCCACAAGAAATTAATTTTAAAAAACAACCATTAGTAAATGACAGAAAGACCAATAGAAAGAAAGGAGTAGGGAATGGGGGTAAGTAAGGGAGAATGAGAGGTACTGTGGACTGGATTAGAACAAGATATATTCCATGCTTTTATAATTATGTCAAAAATGGATTCTACTGTCATGTATAACTAAAAAGAACCAATAAAAATGTCTGTAAAAATTATTTCAAGTTTTATAAAGGAGAGAAAATAAGTAAGGGACATATTTTAAGTTGCATAGCTAGGAAGACCTCTAGAAGATGTAGTCATTTAATCTGAGATATGACTTTGAAGAATAAATAAAAAAGCAGAACTATTGGAGGGAAACTATAAGGAAGAGGGCACTAGGTTATGAGAGGAGCACCCTGCACAATGAAGAAGAAATAGCAATCATGGAAGTCCTGAGGCAACACATAAACTGCAGTTCTTAAGGTTATGTACACTGTGCTCTGGACATTGATGAATGGTGAAGAGAGTAGTAAGAGTGTAAGTGTGTTTGAAGGAGGGTAGTTAGGGCAGAAAATTTATACAGGTCTTAATTTGCCTTAAACCAGATTCCAATTTTGAAATTGGAAACGTCATGATCTAATTTATGTTATAAAGAGAACACATATGCTCTTGTTTGAGAAAAACCCCAGTCAAAGCAGGAAGACTAATTAGGTAACTATTACAATATACTACTCAGGAGCTAAAGTGGCCTAGCTAGAGTCATGTCAATGGAGATGAAGTGAATCAGATAGATTTCAGTTCTATATTTGCAAATAGAATCAACAGATTTTAGTGATGGGTTGGATATAGGGAATGTTGTCAAGACATTTACTTTGAGTAACTAAATAAGTAGTGGTGGCATTTAGTGAATTGGAAAAGACTTTTAGAAAAAAGGTTTTTGAAGACAGGACAAGTGCTTTATTTTACAAATGTTAAGCCTGAAACAACTATCACTTATTTATCTCATAGAGACAACGGTTAGACGACTGAATGTACTAGTCTAGATTCAGAAGCAAGGTTTGGGATACAGATTTAAACTTGAGATCCAGAGCATGTATATTCTCTCTTTTTTAACCTTTAATTCTGAAATAATTGCAGATACACAAAAAAGTTAGGAAATAGTACCCCAAGTGTTAATATCTTACATATCTATAGTGCAATGATCTAAACTAGGAAATTATCGTTAGTAAGTACTACCTAATCTGCAAACTTTATGTACATTTTGCTAATTGTCCTTATAATGTTCTTTTGTCATTCAGAATCTAAATCTAGGGTCACATATTGTATTTGGCTACCATGTCTCCTCAGTCTCCCTTAATTGGAATAATTCCTTTGTCTTTCATGACCATGACATATTTAAAGAGTACTGGCCATTTGCATTGTACAGTGTCCCTCAATTTGGGTTCATATGAATATTTCATTATGCCTGAGCTAAAAAGTATATGTTTTTTAGTAAGCAAGATGCTTTAGAAGCCAAGAAAATAGAGAAATGCTTATGCTGCTGAAAGAGTGGGAAGATGTGATATGCAGCTTCTATTACTTGCTTAAAAGGAAACTGCTTGCCTTGGATGCTCTCCATTTCCTGCTTCTCCTCCCTGTGAGTTGGCACGCAGGCACGATGGTTACCCAGCCAAGAGGATCACGATGAGAACAAAGCTCCTGAGGTTGCAGAGCAATAACATGAAACCTGAGTCTTGGACTATTACCTCATGGAATTAAGCCATCTCACTAGCCTAGACCGCTTGCCTATCTCGGAGGGAGAATAAGCTTTTATCTTATTCAGGTCCCTATATTTTAGGGATTCTTCTTCATTGCATCATGGACTTTACCTTGATTAATATACTGTATCTAATGCTAGCAGGAGAAAGCTTTCCTGCTCCTAACAATTAGAATTTTTTAGCTACTAAACTAGTGAGGTAGGGAGGAGGTAAGAGGGCAAAGAATAGAGAAGCAACTGATCACACTTCTCATTAGCATAATAGATTCCACTTTTGAAGCAAGCTTGAAATGGGATTATGGATAATTTTGAACCCTGAGTGAATTCTAGTGTTTTGACTATTACCAAGCATTTTAATTATTGAAATTAGACTACTCTTGGAACTATAATGACTTGAAGACTCTTATTATTTGAAATGATGTTTCCATCATCTCAAAAGTCATCAGTCCAGACTAGCTCCAAGGTCAGTAAAGAACCAGCTTAAGAAAATTTCCATGGGCAAAAGAGAGCTACAATTACTTTTTATTATAATTCATTTGATTTCTTCTTTAAATGTTATGTTACATGTAAATTTGAAAATGAAAGATCAAAAAATAACAAGATAAATATTCAGTTAAGCATTTAAAAAAGAATAATATAGTAATCCTAAAAAAGATATTAAAGAAAATAAAAATTAAATAAACAATATAAGATCAACTAAACCAAAAGCTAATTCTTGGAAAAGATATATAAAACAGATTATAACTTCTTCCAAGATTGGACATGACAAGAAAATTAGGAGAAATAGTCATACAATAATAGAAATTAATATAGGTAAAACTACATGTAAGGTAAACATGTTTAAAAAAGGGAGAATACTATGAACAGATTCATGTTAGTGAGTTGAGAAAAACTGAAATACCTTTCTAGAAAAATGTGATTCACCAAAATTGATTCAAAAGTAATTATAAAATTGGGAGAGACATAAGCACTAAAAAACTGAATGCATATTCAGATATCTACATAGAATAATGGTATCTCTTTCTGAAAGGTTTTACAGAAGAAGCTTTTAAGGAGAAAATTCTCCCAATCTTATAAAAACATGCTCATACAATAGTAAAAGAGGGCCTATAAGTCCAGGAATTCTGATACACAAAACAGTCATTACAAGAAATGAAAATTAGTCAGGCGCGTGCCATACACTAGTAATCCCAGCAGCTTGGGAGGCTGAGGCAAGCAAGCCTCAGCAACTGAGTGAGGCCTTAAGCAACTTAGCAAGCCCCTGTCTCAAAATTTAAAAGGGGAGGGGGGTGCTGGGGATGTGGCTCAGTGGTTAAGTATCCCTGAATTCAATCCCTGGTATAAACAAAAAAAAAACATAACCAAAAATCAATGAAAATTAAAATGCATCCTTATTTATGAACATAGTTATAAATTCCTAAATAAAATATTTTCCAAATAAATCTGCAACTGAATGAAAAATAAGATAACCAAGCATGAATCATCTCAAGAATGTAAGGATAATTTATTAACCAAAATTCTATAATTTACCATAATTACAGATTAAAGGAGGTTAAAATCCAATATAGCATCCTGTATCCTGTATTTCTTCTGTAAAGAAATTATCCCAACATAAGCAACATAGAAATATTTTGCTGTTCTGGAAATCAAAAGTCCAAAATAAGTCTCAATGTTTTGAAATCACGGTGTGGACAGGGCTACATCTTTCCTGGAGGCTTTAAGGGAGAATTGCTTTTTCTAGATTCTGGATGATACCCACATTCTTTTGGCCCCATCCTGTATCTTTAAATCCAGTGTGTTGCATCTTCCAGTCTCTGACTCTGGCTCTCCTTCCTCCCTCTTGTTAGGAACTATGTAATTTCACTGGCTAATTCAGATAATCCAGTATATTCTCTCCATCTCAAAATTGTTAATTACATCAAAATGTCTTTTTTCTATTTAAAACAATGTATTTACAGGTTTTTGGAATTAGGATATAAATGTCTTTGGGAGTTATTATTCATTCTACTGCACTTCAGAAAAATAACCTGATAAAAATCTTATATATATCCATAATTTAAAAATGAACAATAGTGGGGGTGGGATTGTGGCTCAGTGGTAGAGCATTTGCCTAGCACATGTGAGGCCCTGGGTTGGATCCTCAGCACCATATAAAAATAAATAAAATGAAGGCATTGTGTCCAACCAACTAAAAAATAAACTTAAAAAAATGAACAATAGCAATAAGATTTAGCAGTAGGAATAGAAAGATCCTTAATCTTTTCTTTTTTTTTTTATCTGTTTTTTTTTTGTTTTATTTTTATTTTTTTTTATTGGTTGTTCAAAACATTATAAAGCTCTTGACATATCATATTTCATACATTAGATTCAAGTTGGTTATGAACTCCCAATTTTACCCCAAATACAGATTGCAGAATCACATCGGTTACACATCCACATTTTTACATACTGCCCTATTAGTAACTGTTGTATTCTGCTACCTTTCCTATCCTCTACCATCCCCCTCCCCTCCCCTCCCATCTTCTCTCTCTACCCCATCCACTGTAATTCAT
>NW_026000057.1:2140788-2167510 GCF_001458135.2 Marmota marmota marmota | reverse complement strand
CGGGGCGCACTGAGCTTTCTTTGCCTCGGGTACTTACAATCCACTGCTGATTACACATTCAGCTTCTCCGCCCGGAGCGAAGCGAAAGAGGAAGCAGATGGGAGCAAAGCGCCCGCGGCTCTGAGCATCCAAGCGTCTCTTTTTCGATTTCTTTGTTCTTCCTGCTCCTTGGCAATGTGGTCCGCTACAGATTAACGGTGAAAGGAGCTCTAACAGACTGTGCGAAATCTCTATTAAAGCCGTTGCTTTGAGCACCACGCTCAGCACTTCAGCAACCCCCGTACGCAGCGGCCATCTTCTCCCCCCTTAATCTTTTCTATAAGGACTTTTTTTTAAAAGTCAGAAAATACACAAAAATTCTCATTATTTCTTTTCAGCATTTGCACTGAAGATCTTATCCAGTATAATAGTCAAAATAGATAAATAAATGTTAAAGGACAAGAGACAAAAATAATTTTAGATAAAGTGATTTTCCACATAGAAAATAAAATTTTAAAAATTAATTAATTAATATATTCTAATTTGTTATATAGGATAGCAGAATGCATTTCAATTCGTAGTATCTACATAGAACACAATTTTTCATGTCTCTGGTTGTACAGAAAGTAGAGTCACACCATTCGTGTCTTCATACAGGTACTTAGGGTAATGATGTCCATCTCATTCCACCATCTTTTCTACACCCCCTGCCCCCTGCCTTCCCCTCCCTCTCCTTTGCCCTATCTAAAGTTCCTTCCCATGCCCCCCAACAACCGTCCTGATTATGGACCAGCAGAAAATAAAATTTTACAAATAAATATTAGAATTAATATGAAAAATCAACAAGGTCCTTAGATAGAAAATAAATTTACTGACATTAATATTGTTCTTATATATCAGCAAAAAGCAAATAGAAAATGCAAAATGTAATCTTAAAAAAATTATTCAATTTCTACCTCACATATATTTGTTAATTCCAGGTAGATTAAGGATTTTAACATTTAAGGAAAAGCTATGAAACTTTATAAAAGACAATATGAGAAATTAACTTCCTAACAGGGAGTAGAGGAGAAGGTCCTAAATATGACTTAAAAAATGCAACATAAACAGAAAAAATTTAGCCACTTTATTTTTTAAATTAAATATTTATTTTTTAGTTGTAGTTAGACACAATACATTTATTTTATTTGATTATTTTTATGTGGTGCTGAGGATCTAACTCAGGGCTTCACATGTGCTAGGCAATCGCTCTACCGCTGAGCCACAACCCCAGCCCCAAATTTAGCCACTTTCAATGATGAACTTTCTCTCAAAAGAAACATAAAGAGACTGAAAAGGCAAGTCCCAAGTGGGAAGATATTTTGCAACAGATATAATTGAAAGGATTGAAAATATACAAATGCTCTCTCTTTTTTACCTTCTTTTTATTATAATACTTATATAAGTTGTATATTAAAATGCAAGATCATATTCAGATTGTCTCATGGAGCATTAATTCATTGAGAATAGGGAAACTCTTATCATGATAGTATACTTCAAAAATGTATGTTGAAGGAATGCATTGCATTTTTTACATATGTGAGAGTGACCTTTAAAAAATAAGAAAGAAGTAAAACAAAACTGGGAATAATAAATATATTTCAAACTGTTTAAAATTGGGGAAATTGATTTTTTAATGCTAAAATTCAAGGATCTCAACATTACTTCCCAATAAAGTATGCAATTTTTTTTCACCAATGAAAAAGAGAAACACCCAATAGAAAAATGGGTGAAAGGACTGAATAGGTACTTCATACACACATAAAAAGGAGATCCAAACGGCTAGCACATATTTAAAAATGTACTCAACTAAAAAAGTAAAATAAAATACTCATCTTATTTAAATTAGCAAAACACAGATGAAACCCACAAAGAGATACCACCTGATACTCAACTTATATGGTTAAAATGGAAAAAGACTTTTTTATGTGTGATACAAGTAGGATTCAACATATGGATATGATATCAAATTGACATGATACACCACATTAATAGAATAAAGAACAAGAACCACATGATTATCTCAATAGATGCAGAAAAGGCAATTTGTAAAATTCAACATCTTTTCATGATAAAAACTCTTATCAAATTAGGTATAGAAAGAATATATAATAATAAAGGTCACATATCCTAATAAATGTCACATATGACGGGCTTATAGCTAACATTCAATGATGAAAAGTTGAAGTCTTTTTTTCTAAGATCAGGAAAAAAAAAACAAGGATGCTCAGTCTTATACTCAGTCTACTATTTAATACAGTACTGAAACTTTTAGCCAGAGGAATTGGGCAAGAGAAAGAAATAAAGGTTTCCCAGTCAAATGGAAAAAAGTTAATTTATCTCTGCATACAATATGATTTTATACATATAACCCTAAAGGCTTCATCAAAACTGTTAGAATTAATGACTAAGTTCAGTAAAGTTACAAGATATGAAATCAAAATACAAGAGTCAGTAACATTTGTATATGCTGACTGAATTATCTGAAAAGAAAATCAAGAAAAACATCCTTTTTATAATTGCTACCAAAAACAAAACCACAAACCTTTAGGAATAGATTTAACCAGGAAAATGAAATATCTGTACACTGGAAACTATTAAAAAAGTTAAAGAAATTGAAGAAGACACTAATGGAGAGGTATCCTATGTTCATGTATTGGAAGAATTTATATTGTTAAATCACTCATAAAATCTAAAATTCAATGCAACTCCTATCAAATTTCCAATGATATTTCCCACAAAATAGAAAGAAATTCTAAAATTATATGGAACCACAAAAGATCTTGAATAACCAAAGTGATCAAGAAAGGGAACAAAGCCAGAGGCATCCTACTACTTGATTTTAAAATCTATCATAAAGAAATTAGTATAAACATTATGGAAATCAATGTGGAGATTCCTAAAAACACTATGAATGGAACCACTATACCACTCCTCAGTATTTTCCCCCAAATAACTATAAAGTCCGCATATAATAGAGGCATATGGATACCCATGTTTATAGCAGCACAGTTCACAATAGCCAAGTTAGGAAACCAATTTAGGTGTCTGAAAACAGATGAGTGGTTCTTTTACATTTGTGGTGCTGGGAATCAAATCCAGGGCCTCACACATGCCAGGCAAATGCTCTACCACTGAGTTACATCTCCCAGTCCTTCAGCAGATGAATGGATAAAGAAAATATGATATATATACACACAATAGTTTTATTTAGTCACAAAGAAGAATTTTCAGGAAAATGGATGGAACTGGAGAAATATTATGTTAAGGGAAATAAGCCAGATTCAGGAAGTCAAGGGTCAAATGTATTCTCTCATTTGTGGAAGCTAGGGAGAAAAAATAAAAAAGAAAGAGGGATCTCATGAAAATAGAAGGATGACAAGTAGAGTAGAGGAAGGGAAATGGGAGAGGGAGGAGGGAGGGTATAGGGAGATACTGGGGAATTAAATTGATCAAAGAATGTTATGTATATATGTGAATACGGCACAATGATACCCATTATTCTGTATAATTATTACCAAAAAAATAAATGAAATCTGCTACAAGTTATAACAATCAAAACAGTATGATATTAGCATAAAAATAGAAACATAGACCAAAGCAGGAGAATAGAGAATCCAGAAATAAATCCATACATTTATGGTCAATTGATTTTTTTTTGTAAAGACACAATACACAAAAGAGAAAGGACAACCTCTTCAATAATTGATGTTGGGAAACCTGGTTTCCAAACAAAATCATGAAATTTAATCCTTATCTCATGCTGTTTACAAAAATTAACTCAAAATTGATTAAAGACAAATAAAAGAAATACAACTATAAAACTACTAGATGAAAATAAAGAGAAAACTTAATTATATTGATCTGAGTGATGATTTTTTGAATGTGAGTCCAAAAGCAATAGCATCAATGGAAATAAAAAGTAAAAGAGACACAAAGGATTACATCAAATTAAAAATCTTCTACACAGCAAAGGAAACAACCAAAATGCAAGGAAACAACCTATAGAATAGGAAAAAATATTCAAAAACTGTACACATGAGAAGTGTTTATTATCCAAACTATATAAGGAACTCAGACAACTGAATAGTGAGAAAACACCCTGATTAAAAACGGGCCGAGGACCTGAACAATCATTTCACAAAATAAGACATACAGAAGGCCAAGAAATGTGAAAAAAAATCACTTATCATTAGGTAAATATAAATTAAAACACTGTGAGATATCACTTTACATTTGCTAGGGTGGTTATTATAATAAAAGTCAAAAGATAATAAGTGTTGGTAGGAATGTAAATTAGTACAGTCATTATGGAAAATAGTATGGCCGTTCCTCTAAAGATTAAAAATAGAACTACCATGTGATCCAGCAATCTCACTATTTTGGATATATCCAAAGGAACTGAAATAAGTATGTTGAAAAGATATTTGCAGTCCCATATTCATTAGAGCATTAGTCACAAGAATCATTACATGAAATCAACCAGAGTATTCATCAATGGATGAGGGAATAAAGAAAATGAGGTGCTCACACACAGAGAGACACTATTCAGCCTCTAAAAAGAGGATAATCCTGTAATTTGTGACAACAGAGATGAACCTGGAGGGCATTATGCAAAGTGAAATATGCTAGGCATATAAAGACACACATTGCACAATTTCACTTACATGTGGAATCTAAAACAGTCAAACTCAGAGAAGCAGATAGTAGAATGGTGGTGACCTGTGGCTGGGCAGTGGGGAGAGATTGGGGAGATCTTAGTCTAAGAATACAGAATTTCATTTTGACAGGATGAATATGTTCAAGAGATCTCTTGTACATTACAATGACTACAATGAATAATTTTTCACATTTGAAAAGTGATCAGAATAGATTTTAAGTATCTTCACAAAAGGTTAGGTTTGATGCAATGTATATGTTAAATAGATTGATTTAGTCATCTCAAAATTATAAATACATCAAAACATCATGTTTCATGCCATGAATATATATATATAATTTTGGCTTGTCAATTAAAAAAAAGTTTGAGGATATAAAAATCTAGCCCTACACCAAGTGTTTTCAATAATGTGGAACAACAGAAACTCTCAGGTAATGTTGGAGTATAATTTGTTGCATCACATTGGAAAATAGCATTAAACTTGAAAATGAGGAGATACTATGATTCAGCATTTCCACTCAGGCCTACCCCTTAGAGAGGCTGGTACATTTGCAGAAGATACATACATTAGTATTGTTCATAGCAGCATTGCTTGTAATAGCCCCAAACGGAAAACAATCCAAATAGTCACCTACAGTAGAATAGGTAAAATTTGCCATACTTGTGTCAGGAAACACATGGTGACAGTGGAAATGATTGAATGACATGCCTCAATATGGCTGAATTGCATAAACATGTTTGGTTTTCTTTTTAAGGAGTTGAAAATCATTGAATCTCATCAATGGTTCATGGATAGGTGAAAATATTAAAGAAAATCAATAAACTCTTTAATATATAATCTAAGATAGAAATTATAACTGTGGAGGAGGCAAGGGAATAAGATCAGAGAGGCAAACAAGATTCCGTGAGTCCTATTTCTTGAGGGGAAGGAAGTAAAATGATTTCTGTTACTGTTTTTAAAACTATGATGTTTCATAGATCTTTGTATAATATATTTCTTCCTCTTTCTTTCCCACCCACTCCCACACTCAAGAAATTCCATTCAGTTTTGCAATAAAAACTGAAAGTTATTTAGGAATAAATCTACAAAAAGATGCAGAACTTTATAGAGGAAATTCTGTAATTTTCTTGAAGGGCATGCAATGACAAAATGATTGACCAACAGTGGCATTGAATGAATGAACTCAGTATTGGAAAGGTAACGAATCTTTTCAATGTCCTCCTTTTTGGTGAATCTTGAAAAGCTGGACATAAATTTGATGAGAAGTAAAGGGCCCAAATTAGCCAAGATGAATTTGAGGTACAAGAAAAGAAGAAAAAAAAAGACGAAAAATTCACCCCACACCTTGTGGGTGTACTACTTCCTGTGAAATAGAGACAGAGCTCATGACAGACAAAGCTCAGGGTGTTAACTTTCTTAGTCATAAGAACAGACCAAGGTACTTGTAAAAACTGCAGAATCCTTTGTCACATTTTATACCAATTGAATCAGATTCTTTAAGGAATCTTAAAGAATCTTAAAGAGGCTTGGGGATCCGTATTTTCAATAAACTCTTAGATTTGTCTACTTTTGTAATCGATCACTTCCTTAAAGAATAATCTCTAGAAATAAATGTCGGATAAAACATCTTTCATGAAAGTTTAAGCATAACTTTAAAATAATAGTGGTCATCTACAAAAAAATCTTTTTTTTCTGTGGATGAGAACTATTTCCACAGCAGTTTTGGGTCTGATTCACTTCCTAAATTACTCTTCAGGAAATACATTATAGGTGTGTCTCACTTGCCAAGTTAAAAAAAGGAACTTAAAAATTTTTGTTTATAAGTACTGTAAATATTTAATTCTATCAATTAGTTTGCATATATATTTATTTTCTACATTTTTTTAATAGAAGAAAGAGGTATAATATAAGTTTGAGAGGTCTGTCCAACAAGATTTGTGATTCATCTCTTTGCATTTGTTGCAATTAAGACAGAGGCAGGTCTAGGATGTGGCAGATAATAATAAGGATTATTTACTGCTCTTGATTCTTACAGTCCTCAATTTGGACCTTTTGGACAAAGAGTGTTTTTTATTAATACACATAGAACACATGAATTATATTCTTATTGTAATTGTTTTAAACAGTTAATTAATAAAAATTTTGTGTCTACTTCTTAGGGTATCTTTTTTCTGGTTAATTGAGTTCTCAGAATTGTGTGACATGTATACCATAATTACTTACAAAAGGGAAAATCTAGTTCAGTTTTTTAGTGTATCTGGAAAATAGCAAAACCAGAATTTGAATATATGTAGTTTGACTTCAAAGCCCATACATATTCTGACTCTGTCTCCAGTCGGATCATGAATAATACAAGGAGAAAAACTCAGTCTCCCTTCACCTTCTCTTCCCCTCACAGAGATTAGCAGTCTTAGCAGCTTTTTGTGTTCCTTTTCAGTTACCCTTTATGTTATTTGTGTGGATGTACTACACATATTTTTTAAGGATTTTTCTATTAGAGCATTATAATTATATGTAGTAGATGAATTCATTTTGACAAAAATAAAAAATGCAAGAAATTTGATTTCAATCCCTATCCCCCACTCTTTTCCTCCCCTCCCTGCTCCCCCTATTCTCCTTCCTCTGCTCCTTGATTTATTTTTGATTGGTACTTACTACTATCAGGAGTCAACAGCCAGAATCTCATGGGGGTTCTTCTTTCCCAGGGGAATCCAAGCCACCCTAAAACTTAAAATCTCAAATAATTAGTGAATAACAAAACACAAATACTCAGAAATATATTTACAAAAGGTGAAGTCCATTATAGATCTAGTCTACCTGGGTTCTGGAACTAGACAAAAACAAAATGACTCTGATGGTTTATTTAAGGGGGTACATCAAAGGGATAAGGTTTCAAGGGCAGAGTCTTGCTTCAAGTCTTGCAGTCAGCAGGTTGATTGACATCTTGGCAGGTCACACCCACCTCAGTGCTGTGTGGGTCACTGCAGAGTGGGATAGAGATTCGCATTGTCCCTGGACAGTTGACTACAGGAAATGTCCACTGGTCATTCCCAGACACCAGATGTCTTTATCCACAAGGCTTTCATGCACAGTGACCCACAGGCAACCCATGGACAGCTCCTGACATTCTACATATACATAAAGGGGAAAGTCCCTTTGGTACATTTAGATATGTATATAACATGATTTTGTAAAATTAATTCCATATTTTTTTCTCTTTCCCTTCCTCCCATCTTCCCTCTTGTTCTCCTTCTTCTACTCCACTGATCTTCCCAATATATTTTTGATATCTGATTCCCCTCCTCCAACATACGGTCTTCTTTTTCTTATTTTATGTTAACTTCCACATTAGAGAAGACATTTGGCCCTAGATTATCTGAATCTGGCTCATTTCATTTAGCATGATGTTCTCCATTTCCATCCATTTAGCAAATAAATACCATTATTTCAATCTTCTTTATGGTTGAATTAAAAAACGGCACTATGTATATATGCACACCACATTTTCTTGTTCCATTCATCTATTGATGGGCATCTGGGCTGACAACATAATTTGGTTACTGTCTATTGTGCTGCTATAAACATTGAGGTGGCTGTATTGCTGTAGTGTTCTGATTTTAGTTCTTTTGGATAAATACCAAGGAGTGGAATAGCTGGGTCATATGGTAGTTCCATTCCTAAATTTTTGAGGAATTTCCACACTGCTTTCCAGAATAGTTTGACTAATTTGCAGTTCCACCAACAATGTATCAATGTACCTCTTCCTCCACTTTCTTACCAGCGTTTATTATTATTTGTATTCTTGAGATTTGCTGTTCTGACTGCACTGAGATAAAATCTCAGTATAATTTTGATTTGTATTTCTCTGATTGCTAAAGATGTTGAGCATTTTTTTTTCATATATTTGTTGGCTATTTGTGTTTCACCTTTAGAGAAGTTCTTTTGCCCATTTACTGATTGAGTTATTTGGGGGTTTTGGCATTGAGTTTGATTGATTGGCATTGATTTCTTTATATATTCTGGATATTAATCCCCTGACAGAAGAGTAGCTGGAAAAGATTTTTTCCCATTGTGTAGACTCTCTTCACACTCTTAGTCCTTTCCTTTGCTGTGCAGAAGGAAATTTGAAGCCATATTTTGTATGATTCCTGTTGAGCTTTAGGGGTCTTGTTGAGGAAGTTGGTGCCTGTGCCTATATGATGAAGTGTTGACCCTATGTTTTCTTCTAGAGGTTGCAAGATTTCTGTTCTAATTTCTAAGTCTTTGATCCATATTGAATTGATTTTTGTGTGAGATGAAAGAAAGGAATCTAATTTCATTCTTCTACATATGGATATCCAGTTTTCTCAGCATACCCTTTGTTGAAAAAGTTGTCTTTTCTCCAACATATATCTTTGGCACCTATGTGAAGTATCAGAAGGCTCTAAATATGTGGGTTTGTCTCTGTATATTCTTTCTATTCCATTGGTCTTTGTGTCTACTTTGGTGCCAATAACATGCTATTTTTGTTATTATAGCTCTGTAGTATAATTTGAGATTGGGTATTGCATCACTTTTCTTGCTCAGAATTGATTTGGCTATTTTGGATCTCTTATTCTTCCAAATGAACTTAAGAACTGTTTTTTTTTTTCTAATTCTGTGAATACTGTCAGTGGTATTTTGATAAAAATTGCATTGAATCTGCATATTGATTTTGGTAGAAAGGCCATTTTCATAACATTAATTCTTCCTATCCAAGAACATGATAGGTCTTTTCATTTTATAAAGTCTTCTTTAATTTCTTTTTTCAGAATTCTCTATTTTTTTTTTGGGGGGGGAGGTGTATATACTGGGAATTGAATTCAACCACATTCCCTTCCCTATTTTGTATTTTATTTAGAGAGGGTCTCACTGAGTTGCTTAATGCCTTCTGTTGAAAAGGCTGGCTTTGAACTCATGATCCTCCTGTTTCAGCCTCCCGAGCTGCTGGGATTACAGGATTGTGCCACCTCACCAGGCAGTGTTCTCTAATTTTTATTGTAGAGATCTTTTACCTTTTTGGTTAGGTTAATTTCCAAATATTTTATTTTTTGAGGTTACTGTGCATGGAACGGTTTTCCTGATTCATTCCTCAGCATAATCACTGTTGGGATATAGGAAAGCTATTGATTTATGGGTGTTGATCTTGTATCCTGCTACTTTTCTAAATTTACTGATTATCTCTAGACATCTTATGGTGGAGGTTTTTTGGTCTTTTAGATATAAGATCATGTCATCATTAAACAAATAGTTCAAACTTTTCCTATTTGTAACCCTTTAATTTTCTTCTTTTGCATGATTCCTCTGGTTAGTGTTTCAAGAACTATATTGAACAGAAGTGGCGAGAGTGGCTGTATTGTCTTATGCCTGATTTTAGAGGAAATGCTTTCATTGTTTTCCTCCATCCAGTATGATGCCGGCTTTATGTTTGTCACATATAGGGTTAATAATGTTGAGGTAAGGTCCTTATAGTCCTAGCTTCTCTAGCATCCAATTAAAAACATGAATGTTTACTGTATTTTATCAAAGGGCTTTTCTGCATATATTGAGATGATCATATGAATCTTTAATTATATTTATTGTGAATTACATTTATTAATTTGAGTATGTTGAACCAACCTTGCATCCCAGGGATGAAGCTCACTTGATGATGATGTATTATCTTTTCAATACACATGTCTTTTGTTAAACACAGATTGTTTTGCACTTTCTTGAATAATAACTCAGAGATTTTAAAATTTCATTACATACGCTACTTAATATATATGTAGCAAAACTTTAAACTGTTGCCATGGGAGTAGACAGAACTTTTCCAGTTTTTTCCAGTTGTAAATGATGTTTTATTGACCATCCTTGTATATCTTTGTACAAGGTATGAATATTTCTTTAGGACTGACTCAGTGAAATGAAGTTGCTCATGAAGATTATATGAATAATTAAAAATTTTAAACATATTGCTGATGTACACTTCAAAAAGCTATGGTAATTTACACTCCCAAACTTTATGAGCATGTCTATTTTTCTTTATTCCACCAGTACTTAATATTTTCAATCTTGTAAACTTTTTCCAATGTGATGAGTAAATTAATTATTTCTTTATTTTCTTTTTATGTCTCCTCTTTACTACTGTATTATTATGACCCATATAAAAACAGTGCCTAACTTATAGTAAGACTCAATAAATATTGTTGAATGAATGGAAGGATAGATGCATTAGTCATTTGTATTTCTTTTATAACTTGTCTGTTCATATTGTTTTTCTATTTTTATATTGACCTACATTGTCTTCTCATGCTTAATAACTTTTAAAATATTCCTGACAGTCATCTTTGTTATATATTCTGCCAATATTTTCACTAGCATGTTGCTTGTTTTTTAAATTTATTTATGGGGAAATTTTTATTCAGAGGATATAATTTTTAAAATCTCAAATTTGGATATATTTCTTTACAGAAAGTCCTTCTCTAGCACCAAATATTATAAAAATATTCTAAAAGAATTTTTCTAATAATTTAGTTGTAATGGTTTTGTTTTACTTATAGTTTTAAAATTCATCTGATGTACATGTATGTGTGAGTTCATATTAAGTTTGCCTTTATATTTTCCTAAATGATGTCAATAGCTATCCTTCTGGAAAAAAAATGTCCATTTTTCTGCACTGATTTCTAAATACAAACTTAATCATACTTAAATCTCCCTATCTTCATGATACTATAACTGGATTCTTATGGAACTAGTAATTTTAAAACTTCTATGTAATTACCTATCTTTGGATTTTATTATATATTTATTTAGGAAAAGGCCAATTTTATTGAATGCAGGGGTACTATCTTATTCATTATTCATTTTATTATGTTTCACGAGACCATGTTTAAGATATGGTTTGCTGTCAGCAAACTGTTATTGAATGAACCACAGAACTAATTGAAGGAGTTGGGGATCATGGGAATCCTGTTTCCTTTTCTTTATTACAGGCCTCATCTGTTACTTGGTTGCTTTAGGAATCAAGAAACTAATGGATTAGATAAAGGCTTATTGATTGATTAGAGGAGACTTAAAAAACTTGTCATATATCTGAAATTCTACTCCCTGGGCTAGTGCTCTATTTTTAGAAGACCCCTGCTTAATCTGCATTTGTTACTTGGCAGATATAAAATCTGAATATGTGCTGTCTTTTTGGGAAGATCAGATTTACCATGTCTGCCACCATACAAGTTCTAATGCTATTTTTGAATAATACTTGATTCTCTATCCTTACCTTCTTTCTCAGCAACCACACATTTACCAATGCATCTCATAAATCTATGTCCAACTTACATCAGGCTTCTTTCTCCCTCTGACATATCACCATGGGTTTTGGATATTTTATAGTGAGTAGCTTTAAAACTTCCATCCTCTCTTGTTTCTTGTATCATTCCTTTACTGCAGTCTTCCCAATGTTACATTCTAAAAGCAGCCTTTCAAGAACTCAACTGAAAAAATTTTGCTCAGATGGCGAAGACATAATGAGAAGGAAAGCAGACATTTAGAATAGTCAGGGGACCTTTAATAAATCTTTTAAAAATTTTCATTGCTTTTCTGTCTCTATGAATACTTTTGTCCAGATTCTTCAAAATTTAGACTTTTTATTACAGCCCCCATATGTGTTCTTTTCTTAGAAGTTGCAGAACTGAATTTTTGTTAACAAAGAAGTATATGTCTTGAATTTCAAACTGCTATTCTTCATCTTGGTCTTAATTTGAGCTTTTCTTTGTTCCAGCTAAAGGAGAATCTCTCTTCCCTTGGCTTTGGGCTTTTCCTGAATCAATCTCTGCCCCTCTCTCCTCCCTCTCTTTCTCTCTTTGCCTGGGATTTCTTTTATGCACACTGTTGCCTCTAAACCAGACCCCTTGGTCTTCCCTGGGTTGGGGGCGGGTGAAAGCAGAGGGGCTTGTAGTTAATTCATATAAAGAGTGATTTGATACTTGTGTTACAGCTTCTCAGGTTGGAGGAACATCCCAAGAAAGCCAACTCAAAGACCGTTCTCTTGGAGGAAGCAGATTATGGGGAAATACATGGTGAAATAACAACGTTAACTTATATATTTTTTAAAAAGCATAAATAGTTAAATATCACTAGGTTTATTAAAATGACTGTAAGCTGAGAGGTGTTATATAATTTTTCAAAAGGAGTTTGAATCTTGTTTATTAGAAAACTGTTCCATCATTGCTTCACAAATATTAGGTACTTTCCAGAAGGTGCTGATAATTACATAACAACTCAGAATTCTGCTTCAGTGGGGCAATTTTCTTTTCACCAACAAATTCTTCTTTAAAGAACCATCTTGATCAGGAAAAAATTTGTCTCTGCATTTTTATCCAACTAGCAGCAATATTTGTGCCTACGTGGCTATTATTCCACTAAACCATCCTCTGGTTAATATTTCTGAAATCAATGTCTTACAACTGCATATATATGTGTGCATGTATAAATATATACATATTACATATATAAATGTATATTTATGTTTATATATATTTATATAAATTTATATATTTTTATATATAAAGCCATTTATGTATTAATGATGTGTCTTAAGTAAATTTAAAAAGCATATTGTGCTAGTCATCTTTTTATCACTGTGACTAAAATATCTATCAGAACAAATTAGAGGAGGAAAAGTTTATTCTGGGCTCACAGTTTCAGAGTCTCAGTCCATGGTCAGCAACTCCATTGCTCTGGGCCTGAGGTGAGGTGGAACATCACGGCGAAAGGGCACAGCAGAGGGAAGCTTTCAGCCCATGGCAGCCCAGAAGCAGAGGGAGAGAGTGTGCATGTGCACAAGAGGCACCAGGAACAAAATATAAATCCCAAAGACACTCCCCCAGTGGCCTACTTCCTATAACACATCCTACCTGCCTATACCACCAGTATAGTAATCCTTTGAAATAATTAATCCATCAACTGGTTTAACTTGTTGGTTAAGCTTCTGCTCTCATAATCAAATCCTTTTACCCCTGAACATTGCTGCATCATCTCACACTTGAGTCTTTCATATCCAGACTGCAACATATACATAGCATTATATAAACTCGTCCATCTGATATGTAAAGACTAATAAAGAGATTGGACAGATAAAGGAACAAAAATTGCCTGCTCTGAGGAAGCTAACTAGTAAAAGCTGCATGGACCAGTTTGTATGAATCCAGTTGATGGACTCTTTTCCCCTTTGGGAGGAGAAACAGGAGTGGCTCTGTAGTTTGATCCAGACAGAATCCCTTTCCCCCAGGCTGGTGAATTCCTGGTTACTAGGGAGCCTCGTCATTATGGAGCTTCCCCATTCCTGTCTTGGTTCTTGAATAGTTGTTAATAAATTAATTCTGTCCGGGTGAGAGTGCTTGAGTGTGCTTTTAATCTTGGGTAGAAGAAGGGAAATTGCTCTCATTACTCTAGACTGGTGGCTAAAAAAAAATTCTGTAATAAAACTCAAGTTTTACCCTGCCAGTGATGATTGTTCTTAGTAGTGGCCCTGGTTGTTACTCTGTTAAATGAGTCTCTCTCTTTTTTCTCCTATCTTGATTATATTGCAAAATTCGCCTTCTTAAAAAGTGGTCTGACTACAAAGAAGGAAATGAGGGCTGAATACAACCCCACATACTGTGCACCTGTAGTGTTTAATGCAGTAGTTGGCACACAGTGGCGGCATTGTTTTACTAGTTGTGGGTGCTTGTGACAGTCCTGGCTGCTGAGAGGGCTTCCTCAGCAATATCCCTGCTGCTAGGAATGATCCCTCTACCTTGTAATTCCATAAACAGAATTTCTCAGTATACTCAGAGCTAACTATTTGCTCTATTGCAGACTCATGTTGACTAAATTTCCATGATTTTGACAGACAACTCACAAAAATGAAATAAGAAACTACCTCTGAAATATTAGAAATGCAAAGAATTTTAAAAAGTGGTCTGACTAAAAAACATGACAGATATAAAACTCTTTTATTATTACTTTTTTTGGTTTGTTTTACAAAAATAGAGACTACTGCAAATGAATCTGTGCCAAATTTTTTAAAACACCTACTTAAATAAGCAGGAATGTCAGTGTGCCTGTAATTACCATCGCTGAATTTCCTGTGGAGTCTATTTTGCGATACTTTGCTTAAAAGTCTTTTGCCAGTTTGTAGAGAGAGAAAAAAAAACAGTAAATATGCATAAAACAAGAAAATAAGAATAAGGGGAACTGAGTAGCTCAAAGACTCAAGGTCATTAACATATATACAAGTTCTGTGTCATAGAGGGTAATATCTAAGCAGATATATGTTTGCTTATTTTGGTCTAAGCATGAAATCATCATTGAGTTTAATGAAAGATAGACATTTAGCCAAGCTGTATGAATGAAAAAAGGAGGAAGAAAAGCAAGGCCAAAAGGGAAAAAAATAAAAATGCTGGCTATAATCTTGGGAAATGGGAGTTGTATAAACATCAAGAAATTTGGACATGCTATTGCTTTGGTCTTTTAGACAGAAGAAATAGTGAGTGAAACCCCTAATTATCTTCAGTTCCTTACTGTAGAAACAGGAATAAGCATACTCTTGGGATGTGGAGACTGTATCACGTTCCCAGTTTTATCCTTGGCATCTGCAATAACACGTAGCACTAAGCAGGCCCTCTATAAATGTTTTTTTTTAACTCAATGAATAAAGTTCTAGCAATGAGTCTCACCTGACATCTTCGGAAGTATAGCAGGATCATTATGCTGCATATGCCCTGAAGGATGTACAATTATCAAAATTATGTGAAGTAACTTAAAATATGCAAACAGTATGCAAACGAGGAGCTCCATTAGAGATGAAGCCATGGTTCACCTGGAGGGGAAGTGGCTGTCAACCAGCACCAAGCTGAGCAAATCAGGAACTGACTGTGATAAAAACTTCTGGGCGGAGAGGCCATTGGGGAAATCTTGGTAAACAGGTTCTAAGAGGACTAAATTGTGTTCATGCCACATATAAGGACACTGCAGTGATTCTTTTGTTCTTCTGGGAGCAGAAATAGAGGCCAATGATCACTATTACAAACAACATCTCTGTTTATGGATGTCAAAAAGAAACTTCTATGTTTTAAAACGTTTGTGGTGTTCTCACTGCTATAACACAAGAGCAAAATAGTTTTTTTTTTTTTTTTACTTATTTTTGGATGTATGCAAAGGAATTTTTAGCCTTAGTCAAGGACTAACTTAAAAGCATATTATTTGGTATGGGAGTAATTTGAAATAAAGAGAAAACTGAAGCTTCTGTTTGTTAAGAGTTAAGAGCAGAAAAAAACTGTGTTACAGTTACAGCTTATGGAAATGTAAAAAGAAAATGAATATCCAGGGAAAGAAAGGAAGGAGATCCCCATGAGTCAGGGGATGAAAAATAGGAATTTTCACGGCAGAGTGGGCTTCTATCCTGTATGGGCCTGGATGACCGAATTGCAGGCAAATCTGGCTGGCTGGAGACAGATGGAGAAGGTTGCTATACCTTGAAGGACAGAAGCTATTGTGCACCAGCTTCTGTGGAACCAGGTTCCTGTGGGACCAGGACCTGGTGTTGCCAGATCTTCAGTTTGTTTTCGAGCAGCACCTGAAATATGCAACATTAAATCTCATTTCTAAAGGAGACATCTATTTTAGATGTTTCTGAAACCAAGAACTTTCTATACAAAAAAAAATCTGTCTTTGAAGGCTGAATGCTATATGGCACAGAGAGACAGATAAAAGTATAGGGATTCTGAGGTAAGAGGAAAAGTGGAAGACAACTCGGCAAGAAGTAGAAATGGAAAAGGTGGAGAGAAGACTAGTTCAGGAAGAAAAAAAAAATCCCTGTACCTCTTACCCACCTTTCCTAGTCTCACCTCAATACCTACTCAAATCCCTGGACAGTTTTTGCCTCCAGCTCCTCAGATCACACCCAGCACCAGCTGTTTTGAGGCAGTGCTCTCTCCCTTTTCTGCACCATGACCTTTCAGTGGTCCCACCTGTTCCACAGGCAGCACCCACAGATTCTGTTGATAGTTTTAGACAATCTTTCACAAGTGCCACACAATTTGATTTTGATCTGCCTAGTTTCTGGTTGTACCTGATCTGTCAACCTTCTTGGATTTCCTCGTTCTTTTTGAGTAGCTTTCTTGGCTATGAAAGATTTCTTTCATTTCTCTTCTTTCTATCCTTCTTCCCTTCCTTTCCCATCTTTCCTTCTTTCCTCCTTTCTTCCTTTCTACCTCTCCCCCTCCCTCCAGTCCCACCCCCACCCTTTATTAAAAAAAAAGAATTCTTTCTTAAACAGNAAACAGCTCTCTTAAATGGGAAAAATCTTCTTCCTCAATTCCTTGTCTGGGGACACACACACACACACACACACGTGCCATTTTAAATTTGACATACATTTATATTGTATTTTCAATGAAGTGTTTACAAATATTTTTCAGCTTCCTTGGGTTATTGAATTTTTAAATGCTATCAATTTTTTCCCTAACTAATCTTTATAGATTTTTTCCCATGCTTTTTCTCCCTAGAATTGAGTAAGTGGGATGGATTTTTCTTTCATTTTGCTTTCCGTCTTCCACTGTTATGCTCAATTTAATTGACATTATCACAAATATTTATCTAGGACCATTGCTATAAGGCATTGGGAACCCAAAGAAGAATAGGTTATGGTTCTTATTCTCAAGTTGCTTGTAATTGAGATGGGCAACAAGACACACATGAAAAGATAAATGGTCATGAAAGGTCAAATTCTAGGTTACAGAAAAGTAACATGAATGAATAGTATAGGAACTGGATGATGGCAATATGCTGTGGCTTGCATGTGTCCCCTCAAAGTTCATCTCTTGGAAACGTAATCTCCAAATCTGTATGTTAATATTTTTGGAGGTGGGACCTTCAGAGGTAACTAGGATTAGATGAAGGCATGAGGGAAGGGTGCCCATGATGGCATCAGTGCTTTTATATGAATAGAAAAGAGAGACTCCAGCTGGCATGCCAGCTCTGTCTCACCATATGATGCAGCAACAAGCCCTCGCTAGATACTGGCACTTGCATGATACATGCTCTTGGGTGTCCCAGTCTCCAGGAATTTGATTAATAAACTTCTGTTCTTTATAAACTACCTAGCCTAGTTGTAGCAGCAGAAAACAGACAAAGGCAAACTATTATTATGTCCTGGGATAATCAGAGAAGGAAGGGTAGAAGTGAATACTCATTGAGTGTTCTAAGCATTTCTCATTGCTATTACCAATTATTATTTTAAAAATGTGGTTTATAATGGTACCTCCTTTATAGAATAATGACTCTAAGACTCTGAGGTCTAAGTAACATTTCCAAGGATACAGAGTTAGTAAACTGCAGTTCCAGAATTTGAAATAACCGTGGTGTGTTTGGGAGCTGAAAAGTCCAGAAGTGGAAGGTCTTTATGGAGAATAGTAGAGGAAAAATTTTAATTATAAAAAGATTGTACAATCCTTTGAATGAAAGCTTTGTGGTATGTACTTAGTGTATGTTAGAAGACTGATCTAATTTGATGAAATATTGTTACTTTATAAAAGTAACATAACTACTAAAATGTTCCTATTTCAAACATGACAATTAGAAAATACCTCTGTGTGAGTGACTTCTTGCCTAGAAATTCCCAGACTAGATACCTGTCCTGCAGAAATGTTGCCATAGGATACAGAGATGTATCTAGAAGGAGTTTATTACAACATTGCTTTTAATAGGGAAAAAACATGGGATTAATTTATGTGGCAGAGAGTAGACTCATCAAGCCTATTTCTACTTCCTGCTACAAACTCAACCAAATTTCCCAGCCCGCTTAGTGGGCACCATGACTAATTCTTGCTGGTTATTGAGGGTGACATTGAAGAAGGAATAAACCTGATCCCATGTGAAAGACAGACTTATTACTGGTCTGTTGAACTGTAACCTTAGTGCAGAACTAGATTTTATGGGAAGTTTCTGCCTTTTTATAACTCTTAACCTAGTCTAATTAATGAAATCTGATATATGTCTAAGGGAATGATAACTTAAGTTTATAGACACATTATGGATTACTATGTGTTAGGTTAAAATAACTGGGCAGATATTTGTTAGATTCATGGAAAAACTTTTCATGAAACAATATATATAATGCCATGTTTATAAATTTCTTCCATCCCAAATTGTGTATAAATGTATGTGTTCAAATGCAAGGGAAACTGTTGAAAGGAGACTGATCTTTTTGGTGTATGTACTTCACATTTTGGTGTATGTACTGCATTATTTTAGTATTTAAAAATGAAAATGTATTATTATTAATTATTATTTTGGTTGTTCTGAGGATTAAATCTAGAGCCTTGTATCTGCTAGCAAGCACTCTAAACTGAACTATATACCCTTAGCCCCTGTTTCTTTTTATTTATAAAAAGAAAATAACCTGTTTAGATTTTTTTTCAGGCTCATTGTAAGATTTAATTAACAGTAACTGCAAAACTTCTTAGGAAAAGTGCCAAAAATCTTTGAGGTGATTTTTTTATGATAATGTTTTCAAGTGTCTATTTCAATTGCTGATCAAGCTCTAATTTTTTGTACTGTAGGAACATTTGTCAAAGTTAAAGTTTCTGGGCCACCTCAGCTTGATAAAGAATCGCAGTGGTCACCGTCTGCAATGCCTCATGTCCTCTCGTGCTTGCTTTTTTGTCTCCCTAATTTTCTCTCCTCTTCCATTCATTTCATCCAAGGATCAAATTGCAGGAATAGGTCCTCTTTCCTTTGAGAGCAGCAGAGATATTTTTTCTCAATTAAATGAAAAGATTTCACAAGTGGAGTGAAGAGGTGCCCACGTGGCAGTGATTTCTGCTGTCTGCTTTGGGAAGAGAGGTGATAAATAATGAGGATGTAAGGATGTCAGAAGGAGCAATAGACACTTCTCATTGATAGGAGACTTAAAGGCAAATGGAGGTTGTCCCCATAATTAGCTTGAATAGATGAATTCTCAGGCAATCTGTAAGTAGAACAGAGTGAAGACATAAATGAAAGTCTCAAATGAGAAGAAATCAGGGGAAGCAGCAAGTCCTGGCAAGAGAACAGAAGCTTCTCTTCGCTCTTTCAAATCACATACAGGTGCTTCTCAATGACAGAATAGAACCCAGAATACTGCTGGCCAGCCTTCTGAGAATTGAGTTTCCAGGCATCCATTTCCATGCTTAAGGGAGAGCCTAGGAGAAAGGCTCTGAGTTGCCAGCAGGCCTTCCAAAACTTCTTTCATCACCCCTGTTCTTCAACTCTCATAATAATGCCTGGCATTTATAAAGTATTTTTGCATATGTTTGCTTACTTGACTTCCCAATAACATTATGTGCTGATATGGCTGATGCTATGACCTCCATTTTACAAAGGAGAAAACTGAAACTGAAAGTGGTAGTTATTTTTCTTTTCTGTACTTTTTCTACCATATGCTAGTTGGGCCAAAGGCATCAGGCTGTAATACAGCAGATGTATTTTAAGCAAGGAAATTATCTGACTCTAAGATAGAAGTTTAAGCTTCACACCAAATAATTTCTGGTAGTGAAACACAGTAAGACTAGTCCACCAATTGAACTTAACAGATTTATTTCTTTAAAATATCCTTTATTTACGTTATCTTCAAAAGTGACCACTTCTAATTTTTCCTCCTCTATCCTAATTAAGAATAATTAGTCATACTTATCTTACATATGTGAAAAGGATTTAAAAGTTATGCAGTCAAACTTTACCTACTAGAAATCATCACCTGTAAGGTCAGGTTAGCAGCACACAGACATTTCTTTAACAGTTAATTGAAAAGTAGCAACAAAATGACACAATTATTGACACACAACAAAATCATCTTTGTATATTGTAGGACATCAAGAAAACAAAGAAAAATAATCAACACAACTTATATTTGCACATCATGAAGTCTCATAGTAATCTCTATATATGTATATAATTTATTATACAAACAACTCTGATTTAAATTTTAAATAATTTAAATAATTTTAAATAATTTAAATATTTATCAATATATCAATTCATTTTAACCCTGACTTTTCTAAACTTTCTGGCAGAAAATAATTAATGCATGGAATTATCATATCAAAGCCACAATAATAAAGCAAGATTCAGATTTTAATAAAATGACAATAATACTCACAGATTTCTTCTGGAGACGCGTTATCAACCAATTGGACTATGGAAATTACTGTAGTGGTAAAAAAAATTTACACTAAAAAGGGAAAGGTTTATATCTCATTATCTCATTAATTTAAACCAAGATTTTTGTGATCTAGACACAGAATGAAAAGTGCCTTTAAATACCATTATGTTTCTACTGCCTTTCCTCCTCCACTGTAATCTGTCCTCTTCTTCCTTTCTTCCTCCTCCTCCTGTCCCCATCTCCATTTTTTTTTCTTTTCCTCCAACTTCTCTTCCTTCTCATACTTCTCCATCTCCCACTGTCCCTCCTCCCCCTCTGAGTTCCTAAGATTTCCTGTACAATAGAATGACCTTCACAAACAAAACTTTTTTCCATATTTTTATTGGTGCCTTAGAGTTGTACACCGTGGGGGATGCGAGAAGAGCCATTTGAGATTTTGCAGAGACCTCTAGGCATTTCCTTGAAAATCACCCCTCTTTGTGCGATAGCAGCTGTGTTCATTGTCAGCTACATCCTTCCATGCTTTCTCTTTCAAAAGCCACCAGTAACCGGACAGTTAGTTCTGGCTTTTCTGACCTTCATTCTACCAATCCTTCTACCGACTTGAAATCAGACTAATTCTATTGACCTTCTGCTAATTGTAACCTTGTAATTTACTGTATGTAACATCCTATTGCTTGAAACAGAAATAACAGATTCTGCTTTTCTGACTGAACCTGGATAATTGAGGAACTAAGCTTTAAGATCAAACTAATGGCTATTTCATCATGTTCTCTCAAGCTGTGTTTTCAAATAATAATGCCCACCATCATCTATCCATTTTCTATCTTCCAGTATTGCCCTATCAATATAAGGCTATATGTAGTATAAATATAAGTGTTATCTATAGTCAACCTTCCTAGATATGATCTGGTTCCTGTTTCTTCTTTTCCAAAGAGCACTGCCTCCATTTTTTTTTTCTTTTTGGTATGGGGAAAAAACTCAGGGGCACTCAACCACTAGGCCACATCCCCAGCCCTATTTTGTATTTTATTTAGAGACAGGGTCTCACTGAGTTGCTTAGGGCCTCACTGTTGCCGAGGCTGGCTTTGAACTTGATATCCCCCTGCCTCAGCTTCCTGAACCACTAGGATTACAGGCGTGTACCACTGCTCCTGGCAACTGCCTCAATTTTTTATACCAAAAGTGATTAATAATAAAGACACCAAGTATAAAATTTGCTTTTATATTTGGGAAATTGAGAAGTGGATGTTTTTCATGACAAAGCTTCAAATGTTTCCACAGATATTTTAAATGTTCTTCCTGTTCATTTTTAACATCTTTATAATATCTAGAACTGTTTCTGTTGACTTTTTTAATTCTTGTTTTGAGTCAAGTTTTTCTTTTTCTTTATACACCTAATTTTTTAAAATTATATGCTGGATATTGTAAATATGTTGTGAAGAGTCTAAATTATGTTGTATATACAGAATGTTGATTCTTTTGTCATTGTTGGCAGAAAGTGAAATTTATTGATAATTTGGTTTGTTTCTTTTGAAGCATCATTTCCAGGTTTGTTTACATGGGTCTGTAGTAGCCTCTATATTATGGCTAGATATACCCTAAGGTCACATAGGATAATGGTTGAAAAGATATTGACTGCTTAGACAGTTGTAAGAATCTGTAGGTGGTCAGAATCTAAGCATGGTGAGATCTACATTCAGCTTGCAGACTTCCAACAGTTGACTTCAGTCACAGAATTTCACCCTGTGTTTATACATTAAGAATTTAGCAAAAGACTCAAGCTAACTCCTAATAGACTTAAGTTTCTTCCTCTTCGTAGCTTCCTTCCCTCTGGCACCCAGGCTACCAAATTCTTAATGTCTCAGCACTCTCAACTCCAGCATTTATGTTATATACTCAGTAAGACTGGCTCAGGTTCTACTTCTCCATAAGGCTGTTTGAAAGTGCGCATAGACAAAAGCCAGGGTGAAAGTAGGGCTTGCTTGGTGAGTTTCCCTTGTTGACCACAGTTCCGTCTTTCCTTTTGTATATGGCTTGACTTTGTCCACCTCATACATCTTTCCTGCTCTACTGCAATTTATTACGGGAAGGTAAATCTGATACCTATTAGCCCTTTATGGCTGAACTTCTGAAGAGTGCCAGGAGGGAGCCATTGCTTTTCCTCGTGCCATTCTGTGTCAAAGTGATGCAAGGAATTTCTGTATCGTTACTAGCAAGAACAGGGACTTAAACCTGGAAGAGGACAAGAACTAAGGCAGTTGAGCCCAAGATAGATCCAGAGAACTGAGACAATGTCGATCAACTCTAACTTGATAAATACCCTTTCTCTGGATTTCTAGTTATGTGAAGATATACAATTTTTATTTTAATTTGAATTACATTTTCTGATACTTAAAGGCAAACTGTTTAAATCGATACAAGTTCATACATACACTTTTCAACTTATATGTTAACATTGTGAAAAATACTGAGTTTTTTTATATTTAATTTTTTCAAGTGTCAAACATTATATGAAATAAATGTCCTTTCTGTCTGGGACTAAATATGATAAAGATTTTTCAAGAAATCAAATTTTTAGTGAATAAATTCAATAATACTTTTAACATTCCACAAATACTTATTTAACACTTGCAAAACATTGTGAATACAATGGTGAAAAGAAGGAAAATAATGTATGTTTGTATCTATGAGCACTTATGTACGAATCTATGAGCACCTATGTACGTATCTACCTCAAGAAAGGTCTGAAAAGGTTGAAACAGAAGGTCAAAAGGAATTATCCCTCAGTGGCAGGATTATATATTGTTTTCATTTTATCACTTTCTGTACTATTTGAGAAACTATCTACAACATACTAATCATACAATACTGTGTATTTGACACCGTGATGAATGACATATGTTAATTTTCTCTTTCAATTTTCTTAACAAAAGATAAGAATTACATTGTTCTCATTTTACAGATGAGTAATTGAAGCTTTGATTTTAAGTAACTTGTCCAAATTGAGATAGTAGAAGAGATTTTATATATGTAAATAGAAAACAAGAAAAATACTTCTCCTTAAAAATAAATGTATTTAATCACATGGAAATGTGTTTAATCACATTTTTGATATGTTAAGTGATAAAAAGTCAGCTGGATTACAGCTGTCACAGAAGACCCTGATGCTATCCTGTTTACAGACTAGGGGAAATTTTGACACTGGACTTCTGTGACACATTTTTCTTCTGAGAAAAAAAGTGGGAACAATCAATTGACTCTAGTTTTCTTAGGCTCAGTACAATAGTTTAAGAGGACAAACAGTCTAAAGACATGTATTAGAGCTCCTTGTTCTGGAATTATAGCTTAGAGTTCTTTTAATGATTTTTATTACTGTTTTAATCAGTTTTTGCATAGCTGTAACCAATAAAATTTGACAAGAACAATGTAGAAGAGAAAAAGGTTATTTTGGCTCATGGTTTCAAAGATCTAGTCCATAGTCAGCTGACTTCATAGATCTGGGTTCATGAGACAGAATATCACGGCAGCAGGGCATGGTGGAAGAAGGCAACTCAGGACAAGACCACCAGGAAGCAGAGGAACATTCCATTCACCAAGGACAAAATAAAAACCCCCAAGGCAAGCACCCAGTGACCCACCTCCAGATACTCCCTCCCCACCTGCCCAATTTTCACCCCATGGATTAACCCAACAATAGGTCACACTTCTCGTAATCTAGTCACATCTGAAAATTCTTTCACAGTCACACAAAGAAACTTTCAGGGGACACTTCAAATATAAACCATAACAAATGGAGAACAAAAATCTCCCCAAACCCAAAGAACAAAGAATGTGACCCCAAACTGCTGCTTAGGGCTTCAGTAGAGCAAAGAAACAATGTTGTGGTTGGATGGGAATTTTATTTTCCTTTGAAACAATCTCAAGGTTGTGTCTCCAAAAATTATTTTAAAAAAAACCCACCTTTTTGCTCAAATATTTATCCAAGAAAGGATCCAAAGGATTTGCATATTTGAAAGAGACAATCTCTAGCAGATTACAGAGAAGGAGTTTAGGTTATGTTGTAGTCATTCCCTACACGGTCTTGGGTATAGAATAAGTGAATTAATCTCTGGTTTACTTCTGTCTCTTAGTGTTCTGACTTCTTTGTCCTTTTGTTTTGAAAATAATCTATTAAGGAGAGATCCAACATGGCGGCGGGCGCGGAGAGATCAAGTCCTGACCTCTTCAGCTGCGCGGGCATAGGGAGTCATAAACTGTCTAAATGCTGTTTGCTCAGGATCACTAGGCAATGCTGAGCTGATGTGGATCTGGGGCGAACAGTCTGGGCCTCTCAGAACACACACCGAGCCCGGATGGGCTGAATTCAAGCTCCCATTCGCCTGCGTCTCGCAGACAAACTGCTGTGACTCAGCACTAAATGATCCTGCTGAAACAACTGGTCGGCCCTTCTGAACCTGTGGAGGTTAATACCAACCGAGCCTTCATAGGCAGTGGCCACAGGATTGAGACGGGGCTTGGGAGAGCCAGTCAGGACCCACCCGTTGCATCAGTCACCCGGCAAAGGGAACGAACTGTCGCCATTTGCATGGGATACCACCATGGCAGAGAACTGACGTCACCAGAATGCGGCAGAGAAAATAACTTCATTGAAACCAGCGGCGGCAGGTGTGTAACCCCCTAGCCCTCCCTCTCCACACAGCGGGGAAACCTTAAGGGCCCCTCCCAGCTCTCCCGTAAGGGCCCCTCCCAGCTCTCCCGTGAGCGCGACAGTCAGACCGAGGGAATCAGGAGTGGTGCGGGACCCACGGCGCGGAATCCCCGGCTACCGCTCCCACCAGTGCTGACAACTGAGGTCTGTTGCACCAGCTACTGGGGGCGTGGCTACCGGAGGGCAAGCAAAATTCGCTGAGGGTTCTCAGCCCCAAGCTCCACAAAATTAGGGTCTGAGGGAATAGCAAACAGGGAGAGTGTGCCCAGTCGTTCAAGAAAATAGGGCTCCCGGGAGCAGCAGACCTGGCGTGTAGCCAGTATTGTGGTGAGCGTCACCGGTGAGCGGGGCCTGGCTTGAGGAAAAGTGGGGAAGTGACTAGACACAAGAGAAGGCCCTAGGCACTCAGGATTGGAGACCCACCCAGTCTGGGAGGAGGAGCTGCTACACAGTGATTGGTTCCCGCGTATTGAGAGGAAAAGCTTGGCCCGGTGGGCACAGCTCCATCTACTGGAAGAGAAGTTAATCAAACTCTAAGACTGCATTTATTAAATTTTTTTTTGTTATTTGGGTTTTTTTTTTCATTTTCATTTTTTTATTTTTTAAATTTTTTAAAAATATTTTTTATTATTTTTTTTATTTTAATTTTTTTGATTTTTTTTTAAATTTTTTTCTTTGTTTCTTTTCTATTTTTTTTTTTGTCTTTTCATTTCTTTTCAATTTCCTTATTCCCCCTTCCTTGAATTCTACCTGCTTACTCTCATTCTCTTTAGTGACTTCTTCCCTTCCCTCTAATACCTTTCCTCCCAAGCATCAAATAAATTTATAGGAGTAAACAGTAACTCAGCAGTCAAACAGAACAAGAAGTAACATGAGCAGCATGAAAAAGCAAGGAAGAAAAGGAGTACAAACAATGCAGGACAGCCTAAATATTCAGGAGGACCTAGAGGCATCAGAAAAATGGTCAAATAAAGAACTCAAGGAATACCTTAGACAGATGGAATGGAACCTTAAAGAGGATATGAGACAGCAAATTCAAACAGTGAAAGAACACATTGAAAATGAATTACATAAACAGATAAAAGAAGCAAATAAGCATCTTTATCAGGAGATAGAGATTATTTAAAAAATCAAACAATAATTCTAGAAATG
>NW_026000057.1:2051288-2139808 GCF_001458135.2 Marmota marmota marmota | reverse complement strand
AACAACAAGTGCTGGCGAGGATGTGGGGAAAAGGGTACTCTTATACATTGCTGGTGGGACTGAAAATTGTTGCGGCCAATTTGGAAAGCAGTATGGAGATTTCTTGGAAAGCTGGGAATGGAACCACCATTTGACCCAGCTATTGCCCTTCTTGGACTATTCCCTGAAGACCTTAAAAGAGCGTACTACAGGGATACTGCCACATTGATGTTCATAGCAGCACAATTAACAATAGCTAGACTGTGGAACCAACCCAGAAGCCTTTCAATAGATGAATGGATAAAAAAAATGTGGCATTTATACACAATGGAGTATTACGCAGCACTAAAAAATGACAAAATCATGGAATTTGCAGGGAAATGGATGGCATTAGAGCAGATTATGCAAAGTGAAGCTAGCCAACCCCTAAAAAACAAATGCCAAATGTCTTCTTTGATATAATGAGAGCAATTAAGAACAGAGCAGGGAGGAAGAGCAGGAGGAAAAGATTAACATTAAACAGAGACATGAGGTGGGAGGGAAAGGGAGAGAAAAGGGAAATTGCATGGAAATGGAAGGAGACCTTCATTGTTACACAAAATTACATATAAGAGGTTGTGAGGGGAATGGGAAAAAAAACAAGGAGAGAAATGAATTACAGTAGATGGGGTAGAGAGAGAAGATGGGAGGGGAGGTAGGGGGGATAGTAGAGGATAGGAAAGGTGGCAGAATACAACAGTTACTAATATGGCAGTATGTAAAAATGTGGATGTGTAACCGATGGGATTCTGCAATCTATATTTGGGGTAAAAATGGGAGTTCATAACCCACTTGAATCTAATGTATGAAATATGATATGTCAAGAGCTTTGTAATGTTTTGAACAACCAATAAAAATAATCTATTAAGTAAGATGGAATTGATTTGGTAAAAATCATGTTATCTTGTTTCTGCTAATTTGTTTTCATAATTTTTTCCTACTGAATGCATATTTTGGATGTAATAATAAAATGTTTTATTACTAAAAGTTAATGGATAGAGAGTATTAGATGTTACTCGTTCAAAATTTTTTCTCCTCTTACAGATGAGTACACTGAGGCTTATTGAGGGAAAACATATGTGTTATCCAAACTGGTGTAGTAGTACTGAATAGTAGTGCTTTGATAAAGGTTTCTGCTGACACACTTTAACAATTCATTTATTATACTGCACCTCTGTTGCATACTGATTGGAAAGCTTCTTCAGATTTTTTTTCTTTTTAAATCAAGGGGGAATTTGAACAATTTTTTAAACCCTATAGAAAAAGCATTTCATTTTTTTTAACACTAAGGGGATTACATTGTCAGATACTTAACATGGTGGGGGGTGTTGTATTATTTTGTTCTTTCCATTTAAAAACATTGCTGCCTTAGTTTTAGCACATCCAAAGACCCATGTGGCTTTTCCATTCTTGGAGAATGCACTGAAGAACTCTTTATGTTCTCCTTTGTGAATGAGATCTCGTAATATAACAATTGTTTCCTTTGAAAGAGGATTTATCATAGTGGTTTACAAACTCTCAAAAACTTTGCAGATTCTGGCTCATGAAGGTCAAGTACTCTTTGCAAAAATGGCAATTCACTGAGTGAAATCTCTGTTAACTTTATTTTGTATTCCCTCTGATTCCTCTCAGAAACTTGATCATAATACATACTGTAGTTTTCTTCTTAGACCTAACCAACAGCATTCACGTGAATTTTTTTTTTAACTAAAGATTTTCTTATTTCTTTGTTTCACTATCTGGTTTTTCATCTTTTATATATGTATTACTTAGGATTGCAAGAAATGAGCAAAACTGGTTAAGGGTTGCTTACATCATGGATTTATTTTTGTCATAAGAAGAAACCCAGAGGAAGTTGTCAGCATGACAACTGAGCTTTTTTTCTATATTTACATTTATCAACATTGGTTAGTTGACTTTTCCTCATGGTTGCATGTAATCATTGAATAAATTCCTTAAACCGAGTGAAGTTTTTAGATTCATTCTTCCTTTAAGGAAACAAAGGATCTCATTCACAAAAACATTCAGTGGAGCAGTGGGTAGATTTTGGTGGTTAAGGGGTCATAGAGATTGCTGAGAACCTTCCTCTTTACTCCATCCATCCTTTCACTTTTTGTTTTAAATCAAGCCTTGGACCCAAGTTCCCTATCCAAAAAATAATATGCTAACCTCTGGAATACTGATTTCTATTGCAAGGTTGGAAAAAAATAACTTTGGTTCTGAATCAGCCATTAAATGAGGTCATGTGGGTTTACACTAGGTAATCACCACTTAGTAAAGATGTCTCATAAAATCCTATAATATAAAGTATGTCAGGAGGCCAATGAGAAAGTCAGTGTTTCTTACCTTTTCCCATTACCGCTGGATAACAATGAATTGTATGACTTTGAAAAACTGCACTGTGCTCATTGGAATTTCCTGACTCTGTACTAAATGGATGCTGTTAAAAGTTGATTAATTTGAAATCAGAAGAAAGAGATGTCACCCAAATTTCTATTTTATTTTTGGAAAGATACTGATTAAATTTTGTAAAAGTTTTCACTTGGAATTGCAAAAGCAGCCACAAAAGTAGGAGACTAAATAAATATTTATTTAGTTGGAGAATACAAAAAAAGTGACCAAAAGAAAGTGAGAAAATACTTAAATGGTAAAAAGAATTAAACTTCAAAATTACTAAAAGCACATAATGAGTTTGTGTTTCATTATCTTTCTATTCATACTTAAATGTTAATTTGTACCTTGAGTCATTAATAGTCAATTTCCTCTGAATTATACTTATTAGATAATGTATCAAAGGTATTAATCTTATTTTGCACTTGCATAAAAATCCATTTAGGGAGATTAATATAAAGAACAGCATGCCAGGGTGCCATTAAAAGTATATGATATGCAACAGATAGTACAAGAAGAGTGCTCATCAATTTTGCTTAGTATTTTTAAAAACATTTTTTTAAAAATTGTTTTTCCTCTAAATACTGTGTGGTTTTTCATTGCTCAGTTGAATATTACAAATTTAATTAAATCTACTTTCAATACTATGAAAATTGTGTGTGTGTGTGGTGTTTCACTACTGAGCTCAATAAATGCTGTGGCATGATTACTGATTCTCATCAGAGCTTTTCCCTTTGGAACTGATAATTACCTTATTTTTTTGTACTGTATTTGCCTACTTGCCTTTAAATGAAAAGCAGAGTATGTTTACATCCTCTAACAGCACTGTGAAATATCTCTGAATATAACCTTGTAAGCACTCACACTTCTCAGATAGTTTGACAGTAACCACGGCACCCTTTTATTAAAGAACATTCTTTCTGGGACCTCCATCTTTCATTTCCATGATGGTTTTCAGTGTAGGTTTTCTGTATGGCTGTCAATGTGGGATTTGCTTTTGACAAGTTCACAGAAACCTCTTTCAGCACTTTCCTCTGTTGGGTCTCCTGTTTCCAGGATTACATGTCTTTTTTTTTTTTTTTTTTTTAACCCTGTTACTTTGTTTTAGTGTAGCATACCTTTCAGTGGCTTCCTAAGAAAAGGAGCCTGGGAAGTTCCAGCATTGGTGGAAATTAGTACTAAGAAGCATTTTAATGATTCCTGAGCATCTGGTTGTTGGTGTGTGTGTGTGTGTAGGTTAGGCATTGCCAGGTAGTGTAACAAGTTTTTTAAAAAAAGAAATGGAAAACGAATTCTTGTATTCTTATCGCAGCCTAGCCAGTGGTACTTTTTTTGGGAGGTGGGGTGCCAGGGATTGAACTCAGGGGCACTCATCCACTGAGCCACATCCCCAGCCCTATTTTGTATTTTAGTTTTTAAAAAATTTTAATTGATTTTTTAAAAAATAAATGACAGCAGAATGCATTACAATTCTCATTACACATATGCAGCCCACTTTTTCATATCTCTGGTTATATATAAAGTATGTTCACATCAATTTGTGTCTTCATACATGTACTTTGGATAATGATGTCCATCACATTCCATCATCTTTGCTAACATCCGGCTCCCTCCCTTCCCTTCCCAGAGACAGGGTCCCACTGAGTTGCTAAGCACCTTGCTTTTTTAAAAATTTATTTTAATTAGGTATATATGGCAGAAAAATGCATTTTAATTCATTGTACACAATTGCAGCACAACTTTTCATTTCTCTGGTTGTATAAGATGTAGTGTCCCATGTACCATATGTGCAGTCACATATGTACCTAGGGTAATGATGTCCATCTCGTTACACCATCTTTCCTGCCCCATCTCCCCCCTCCACTCCCTTCCCTCCCCTTTGCCCAATCAAAGTTCCTCCATTTTTCCCATGCCCTCCCTCATTATGGATAGTGCCTTGCTTTTGCTGAGGCTGGCTTTGAACTCATGATTCTCCTGCCTCAGCCTCCCAAGCCAAGCTGCTGGGATTATAGGTGAGCACCACCATGCCTGAATTTTTTTTTTCTTTTTTGAAGAGGTTTAGTGATATGTAAGTATGCCTGGTATACACAAGTAGTTATTAAATGAGATTGCATTTCATGACAATTGTACTTAACATTCTGTAGAAAAAAGCTAATACTTATTTTTCTTATTTATGTATTGAACTTGAATATTTTCTGATTAGAACACACATACTAGGAATGATAAATAAGAAATATATCGCTTGTGCCAATTTCATAATTGTAATATCTCTCAGTACAGAACAAAAGTAAATCATCAAAGATGACAAAGTAGTAATAAAGTCTCACACATCTGAGTGGCATTGCAATAGTGAGGGTGAATGGTGTTTGAAACCATAATTAAGGCAATGAAAAGTCCATTGCACTGATTAAAGGCTCCTAGATGAAATATGATTAAAGGGAATGAACATTTTTGTCTTCATATCTGGATGGCAGAGGTAAGGACTCAAAGTGATTTCAACTTATTAATATTAAATTCACTATTATTTCAAAGAACCTCAAATTAAAAAAAAAGTTTTCAAGGAGAAGAAATACTAGTTATAGTTTTTCAAAACTTGAGCAGGAAAATATGTCCCCAAATATCTGCTTGTGACAAATTTAACTTCATTGATATTGCAATGGTACCTGAACACTGATTCAGATATTTCATCCTCACAATAACAGACATTGTCTTAAATATTTATAACAATAAAAAATCAGGTGTTCTGTACAAGGTTTTGAAATAGTGTTAAGTTAAGCTTAGAAATGTGATATGTGAAGCAAGTAGCATAGGGAATTTTGGGTTGGAGTAAATACCTGGTAGTAGTTATAAATATGCATAAAAGCAATTGGCTTAAGTACACTATGATAAAGATTAAAATTAATAATTTTGCTGTTTGAAGTAGCAAAGGACTTAGAATCTGAAGAAGATTAAGGAATATGTTTGAATTTGGTTGCTTTTGCAAGTGATATGATACTCAAATATTAAATATAGGGGAATGAAGTAATTGTGTTCCATAGTTAAATGCCATACATGATTATTTGAGTCTTACCATTGAATGCTACTTCTGGGAGGTAAGTACTGGTTAGGTTCTCAAAGAAATGATATTGGCCCATCACAACAGCCTTAGCTGTTGTGGACAGTAATGGGATATTTATTTCCTACGTGGTTTTCCACAATAATTTGTTCACTGTAATTACACTTTGCCGGGAGTAATATTGCAGGTTGCAACATTTATTTGCTGATAGTTAATAAATTTTGGATCTTTCTTGTTTATGAATGTCACACCAGTGTAAAAATACTATTTGTTCATTCATTATTAGAAATATCAGGTTACCAAGAAATATTAAATTCTTTTTATCCAAATTTTAAAAAATGTTTTCAGTATTTTTGTGCTGGAAGTGAAAAATATATTCACTTTCTCTTAATAGGTTTTTGTATTCTGGTGATCTGCTCTGCACCCAATTCAGTAAGTGGAAACAAAGAGCTACCGTATTGGATAATATTATGCCCCATTTTGTTTTTGTATTTTTTTTTTCAGCTAAGAATATCTCAGTGTCTCATTTTCTTTTCTTTATTGCTGCTTTGCATGGGTGATTGTTTCAATGTTCCTTCCCACAACAGTCACATCTTTTCCCTGTTCACTGTGCTAGATGATTGTCCTCATTTGCACATATTTGTTAGCTTGATTTCTTGTTTCTGGAATAATTATTTTTGCAAGGCACACTGGCAAATACAAGAGTCTGTTAGTCTAAACGTTTACCACAGGATCTATTTTTCTCTTTCTTTTTCGACAACAACAAATATAACATTTACTTAAACAACAATAAAATCCAACAGAAGTAGTCAAATCATACTGAATATCTCCATGCTTGGAACACTTCAAACTATCTCTGTATTAGCTATTTAGTCTTTGTAATGGAAACGTGTGGGATTGCATGTCCTAGTTGTCTGTCTTGGAAACTCATAGCTCCATAACTCAGTCTCCCCAGTGATAATGAGAACAGCTATATTAGTGCAGCAGGACTGGCCTCCTCAAAGTCTCTCAAAGAATTTGAAATTGGTATTAAGTTTGGGTTTTCTTCTGGCTGGCATTTTAAAATTTAAATTCTTCCGTTATTGTTGGACATGTTTTTTGCCTTATGAATTAGAAAAGCAGAGAGTGCCTGGCCCTAGAGGTATAAAGAAGACTGAAACTGACTTCCATTAGTGCTCAGAGGTGAAATATGAAAGAAGAATCATTTGGGCATTTGATCCTGGTTTCCAGTTGTCCTGAGGCCCAGCTGCATCTGAATTGAAAGACCTTTACATTCTTATCATACATACCCTTTAAAAAATTTATGCTACTCTAGTTTGGGTTTTTTTACTTGTTAACAAAAGAGTTCTAACAAATATATTTCTCAAGACCAAAGGTATTTTGCATTACTATTGTTTAAACTCCTCTATATTCTTTCAAAACAAAATGAAATATCAAAAAATTTGTCATCTTTCTTCTGTCATTCAATGATTAAAAAAGGTTTTCTGGGCTTCTGAACTTCTTAGGTGATATCAAACTATGTCCCAAACACTTGAAATGTGATAACTGGGTGACAGCTATGTGATGACACAATATTTACCTGACATGTCAGAGATACACTTTTTATTTTGTTGAAAGACTATCCATATTTTATTCACAAAAATAATATTCACATAGGATATTTTCCTTTGATTTTTAAAATATTTTGGCTATCTAGTCTCAAGGGAAAAGAGCTACTTCAGTATGTGTGAATCTATGCAAACAACACATGTATGTGTGTATATGTAAGTATCTATACATGTATAATATGCATGTGTATTGTGCATATATATGGCATACATATGCATGTAATAAAGTTTTGTGAATTTAAAACTTGATCTTTGTTACACTAATTTAATTTTATCCCACATACCCTCATAAAGATGAGTCAAATAAAGTCTTAATCTGTATCAAAAAGTACATATAAATTAAAATCCAACAACAATTTTTATTTTCTTCACAGATCATGGACATTTAAGCAGCTCTGCTGTTCTCCTTCTCTTTTATGAAGTAGGATTCTAATTGAAATGACCATATCACAATACTCTACCACGCGACCAGCGCGAGCTTCATGAAAGAAGGTTCGGTTCATAAGAAATCGCTAGTGAGTTTTAAATTAAAGAGTCAGACTCTCATTACCTTTAACACACTCCGAGACGGCTTCTCCTAGCTCCTGCCTCCAGCTACCTAATGCCGTGGTGAGGTTAACAGAAGAGACTAGCGAAAGAGGCAGAGCACGCCAGGGAGTAAGCTTTCATTGGGGAACAAAAAAATTCCAGGGAAAATCCCATCCAATGAAGGTTAAGGTGGGCAGCATCCCAAGGTCAAGGAGGACGATTGGGTCTTCAGGTCAGTGGCCAGGCACGCCTCTGCACGGACAAGCCCTCGGACCTGAGAAAGAGTGGGGAATGGCTCTGACACAGCTGTGTTTGAGCGCCTCTCACCCAGCCAGGGAGGTAACTCAAATCACGTGCAAGGATGGCCTCCCACACAATACTTTTCTAGAGGCTTTCAGAAAATTTAAGCCTTCCTGGATTTGTAATTAAAAGTAAGTTTCAGAGTGACATCACCAAGCTAGTGGAATAGGAAGCCCCTGACTTCTACCACTGAGAAGCTGATATAACAACAATACACAGGCTGAGAGATGAGAAGTCCAGAAACCAATTCAGCAGCTCCTACACTTGGGTTAGTGCAAAATTAGCTGCATTAAATCCAGCAGGAAATTTTGTTTCAGCCACTTGCCCTAGCTCCTCTACCTTGTTGAGTGTGGTCCAATTGGTAGAAAAGGTCCTTCCTCTTCCATGTCACCACACCGGGGGACCGAGCTCTTATCCATGTGAGCAGAGCAATCCACCTCCAAACCAGAGCAAGTTCCCCTAGAGAATTTTTCAGTCAATATTTAGGACATGTTGATGAATCAGGAGACCCATCAGGAGGATCAAGAGGTTATGAAAAAGAAATTGGCAAATCCCTCCAGTTGAGATCTTATACACACAAGCCCAGAGAATATACATGCAGAGAGAAGATTCCAGAGGCTCCCAAATATCTGGCTGGGCTTTTTCTTTGCTATTTACGTTTGATACTTTAAAATTTTTTCTACCTCTATGCCTACATTCTCGTTTTGATTATGCATTTTTTTTTCTATGCTCATTGAGCATCTTCGTGACAGTTATTTGGAATGCTCTGTCGGGTACAACATGTGTGTCTGATTGGTTAGAGTTGGTTCTGGAGATTTATCTCATGCTTTTATTTGTTGGTGTTGTTTTAAAATCAGTTTCCTGGACTTTTTCTGTTGGTATCTGCACATTAGGAAAAAAAAACCATACCTTTCTCAGTCCTCAGAGACAAGCTTCGAATGGAAGAAGACTATCATCTGTCAGCCCAGCCAGATATTTGGAATCTTCCCTCTGTATGTATATTCTCTGGGCTTGTGTGTATCAGATCTCAACTGGAGGGATTTGCCAATTTCTTTTCAGGAGTTCATAACCTCTTGATCCTCCCGATGGGTCTCCTGATTCATCAACATGTCTTAAGCTCTTTTTTGTTTGTTTGTTTGTTTTGTTCTCAGTCTCCCAGACATCTAGAGTATGTAGGTCCCTAACTTGGCACTTGAAGAGGTGAGTGGAAACTTTTAAGAGGTGAGGGCTGGTGAGAGGTGCTTTAGTAATGCTAAAGGAGGTTAATGTTCTAGGTTTTAGGTTATTGGGGGCATGCTGTTGAAGGGGATTGTGAGACCCTGATCTCTTCCTCTTTCTATCTTTTGTAATCTGGTCACGAGGTGAATATGTTTTGTTTCCCCACATGGTTCCACCATGATGTGTTTCTGTACTACAGGCTCAAAAGTAACAGGACCCACCACCATGGACTGAAACCACCAAAACTGAGAACCAAATAAACCTTCCTCCTAATTAGTTTGATTATCTCAGGTATTTGTTACAGTAATGAAAAACTGAGTAATTAGTTTGATTATCTCAGGTATTTTGTTATAGTAATAGAAAACTGAGTAACACGAGTATCTTCAAGCAGTTGTTACACTATTTGGCCTAATTCTGTATTAAATTCATCTCTGATCCCTCCTCATATCTCAATCTCTGACCACTCCTCATATCCCAATCCCAGGCAGGACCTAGGGCTGGAGACTAGCAGCAAAAATCCAGGCCAGATCTGCTATTTCACTGACATCTCCCCTTCCTTTTGCCCCACTCCCAACCCCCAGGCACCTCCTCTATGTGCAGCTCTTCACTCCACAGGTTTGCAATGAGTTGCAGAGTGGTAAGTCTTACAGTTTGCTGTTGCCATTTATACCTTTGTGGACCCTAGACTGTAGGGGTGGATTCTTTGGAGCACTGCAAGAACTTCTTTGCCACCCTGGAAGCCAACCTGACTTCTGTAGCAGAGGAATCTGCAGGCGGCCCTCTCAAGAGTACCTTTAAGATTACAGCACGTGCTGGAAATGGTCCACATGAAGGCACACCTCTGCTGCCCTCTTTCTTGTACTTTCCTTGCCAACTTCTCATCACCAACAGGAAAGATGTGCCAGGTTTTCGTGAGAGTTCTTGTCATGGTCCATCTTGTGTTTGGCAGAACCAAGTTTCATCTAGTCCATGCTAATCACGCAGAGGGAGAAGAGAAGCCAATCTCCTCTTCTTTCAGGTGCAGACAAACCTATGGCTGGTCCTCCTGGATTCTCTCCTAGATCCAAGAGGGAAAATGGAGGGGACTACTCACAAGACTCCCCTTCTGCTGACAGCCCACATCCAGGGTCAGTTCTCTACCACGTTCATTTCTGTCACCATCACTTTCTCTTTAAATAAGCTGGAGATGGGTGAATGGGGATGAAGGGAACAGGTCTGATTTTGATTTCATTTAATAAGCCCCAGAGCGGATATTTGGCAGTTCCTTGGTTATTCTCTTTAAAGTGCAGTTTCTTTGAACATTTAGCCCAAATTCCCAGACCACGGAAAAATGTAATTTAAAACTTTATTTCCTAAGTTTTCTATTTCTTGATTTTAATTTAAAAATATTTATTTTTTTTAGAAAATTATATATCATCTGTGTTTGTGTTCCATAGCTGTGTTACATAATTATTTAGTGGAGTTAATGTGTTTTGGTTTCAGTTCTTCACAATTGGCCCTTACTAGCAGTGACATAAGGAAATTGAAATTTTGTGAGATAAGAAATTTGGATGGAGCAAGCCTGGGTTCAGTGCTTTTATGTCAAGGTGGCTTAGCTGTTCTCTACTTGTCGACAGCAACTCTGCAAGTGATGAAATGGGTTTCTTTGAGCAAAGCAGCTATTGAGGGAAAGAAAACTTTAGCACAGGTTGAAGCACAGCTCAATTACTGGGCAGGGATGTGCTGGGAAGCCCGTGACTACTTCCTGAGGTGAAATTTAGAGGAAAGCTGAGTTAATATGTAGGTATTTATCATTTTGGAGGTTCATGAACATCACATACTCTAACCAGAGCAAAAGTCGGGGCTCTTCTCTATCATACACATGCTTATTTTCTAAGAGTCTCTCTTCTGTTTGCTGTTCTGGTCTGTACTTGTATGTGCATGTTTTCTTTTTTATTTCTTGTTCATATTAGAAGGTGTGTCTGCAACTTTTTCTAAGGATCAGCCTTAGTTTTCTGATCTACCAATATCTACATTTTTTTTAATCAAACTCTTCAGCCAAACATTTGCTTGTCTTGCTCACTTATTTCTTTCAAGTCTCTTTTGAAATGTTACCTTTTCAGATAAATCTTCCATGATCATTTTTACCTGAAATGGGCACTACTTCCTACCTTATTATGATTTTTTTTTTTTTTGTGGTGCTGGGGATTGAACCCAGGGCCTTGTGCATGCTAAGGAAGCACTCTACCAACTGAGCTATATCCCCAGCCATATTGTGGTTTTTAAACCCTTATCCTACTCTGCTTTTCTGTACAGTGTTGATCTCTGTGTAACACTGTTACACATGCTTATTTATGTATTTACTTATTTGTAGCCTTGCTAAAAGGTAAGTTACTTATATCCCAGTGCCTACAGTGGGCTCTGGAATGTAATAGATCTTTACGAAAATATTTGTTGAATAATGATTGAACAGAGTGAATGATTTTATGCATTCTGTTTTCCTAAGACTTTTCTATTATTTTGATTTGAATTGAGTTCATTTATTTTCATTTTATGTAATTAATCAGAGTATTTAATTAGAAATTACTTAATGATTACAGTTATGATTTTTCTGTTCAATCTAGGATTCTTTAGTAAGGCACTTTAAAAAATTTTCCAAGTGATTTGGGTGTTTTTTTGTTTAATTATTTTGTTGTTGTGAATTGCCAGTTTTAATTTTCAGTCAGAAAATGTAACGTGTACAACGTGTTCTTTCCTGGCCTTTGTTGAGATTATCTTCTTGAACTACTACCTTTTCTGGGGGGCAAATGTTCTCTGTAGAATAGAGTTTACTATACCTAATAAATAACCTCATTAATTGTACTATTCAAACCCTTATAGGATTTTGGTCAATCTTTTTTTCTGTAAAAGTTTCAAATTCTCATTAACAAAAATCATTTTTCTATCAGTATTGCCTTTTATAGCATAGAAGTTTGTGACAGTTTTACTTTCAATTTGAGTTAAATCACTTACTAATATAAATGAGTAATTTTTTTTACATTCAATTTTACTTTGTTTAAAATTAATATTATTTGCTTTCTTTTGGTCTGATTTTGCGTAGTAAATCTATTATTTTTTTGTTTTTAGCCTTTTGATGTCTTTATGTTGTGAGAGTTGGACATTGTTACATTTTTGTCTTAATAGGCAACTTCAGTTGTTTTATTTTTGTTCAAACTCTTTTGGATTGTCTTACTTTTGCCATCTTTCTTTTTTTATTTTAAATGTTTATTGAATTTTTTCTCTGACTTTCCTTTTCCTTTTTCTAATGATTGAAAGATAAAATCTTGTTTTAACTTCTAAAAGAAATTAGTTTAAAAAAATGCTTGAAACTAAATTTTGTCTAACTGAATAGATTAAAGAGTAAGAATTTTTGAATCCTATAAGTCGTACATTTTCCCTTCTGTCACCATATATTGATCCCTAATGTAATTTAGTTAGAAATATGAATTATTATTTTCATATGGTTACAGATTTCAATTTTATGATGTCTTTCAAGTTTCAGCTTTGATTTTTATTTTAAATTTGTTGTCGTTTGTTTGTGGTGATAATAGTAGTTAGCTCATTGAATTGCTGTATCTGCTATCCTCTGGGCTTGCTTTTTCATAGGTTTTCCCTCTGTTAGGTGGTTTAGTCAGCCGGGAGATGTGGATAGAGAAAAGATAGTAAAGGACAGTAAGTTACAAAGAGGAAATCGGGTACACGCATCACAGACAGGCCATAGGTCACAGGATTGGGGATGACCGAGAACTTGACCAAAGCAGGCAAGAACAGAAGACACTGTCACCTGGCAGCTCTCATTCAGTCCTGGGAGGAAGGAAGCCAAGCCACAATGTTCTCTGCTCTAGCGATATTCAAAGTCAAATTGGAAGTTATGAGGCAGACACATGAGGATGGTGGGAACATGAAGTTAAAGAGAATAATTCTATTAAATGGGCCCCTGTGCTGACCCCCACATACTTTCTTTTTCAAGAAGCAGTTTACCTGCAGCTTTGCCTGGCCTCAGTGGACAAGATATGTCACATTCCTCAACAAACCACCTGTAACTGAAGGAAGAATGCAGGCCCAAAAGAATATTGATAAGAGGAACATAAGTTACCCTGAAGGAGGAGACTTTTGTGACCAGATCCTGAAACTCTGGGAGATCAGGACAGTTCCTCCTAACCATAAAATCTGTAAAAATGTCTGATTAAAAATCCAATTAGAACTGGCCAACATAGGCCAAAGTAACCTAGAGTTACCATGACAGTGGGGACTTAAAAGTCTGATGTCACTTTGCTGTCAGTCAAAAGTCAAGAGGTGGACCTGGGCAGAACTCTCTGGGATTCCCCCCAAAACTGGAGTGCAGGTGAGGTACATTGTCCCTCTCCTCTCCAAGAGCACCAACTCTCTCCTTTGAGAGTGTCCCCTTTCCCTTTTTTTTTTTCAATCCTTTAATGAACTCATTCCTGCTACCCTGAGTGACACATGTCTGAAATCTTTATGACTTGACCACAGAATTGGGATTTGAAGAGGGAGTCTTCGCATTGCCTCAGTTTCTTGGAAAGCCCCAGCTCCGTAACAGTAGGGGAGTGGGTTTTATTCAAAGCCAGCTTTAGGGGAAGATGTAACAAACTTCATTGTTTCCAAAAATTCTGGGAGGAAGGGAAGTTCTAGAAGGGGAACGGAATGCATTAGGACAGAAGACACAGGTTTTTCACTTTTAGGAGTTGCATAGATTTTAACCCCTTATCAAGTCTAAGGGAGAGACTTCTGGGATCAGCATCTGTGTCTTCCAGTTTTAGAGGAGAAAGGCTTCCCAGTTCAGTCTTTAAAAAAACCTCAACTCTGGAAGACCCACATCGACCTCTCTAGGTGACCCCTCTGGTCTGTCCTAAATGTCTGAATTCTCCATCTTTCTAATAAACCCAAGCCTGCCTCTACGTGTAACTCGTTTTAATTTTTTTTTTTCTGTGAGATTGCAAGAACTGATGACTGAAAACCACCAAGGCTTTGACTTTGGGGCAGGTCTCACTCTGCAGCCCTCTGTATGCCATCTGTGTTTCAGTTGTCCACTCAACCAGGGATCTCTAGTTCTTACTCTCCCTGGAGCTAGGTGAGGCCACCTAACTAAGTTTTATTCGATTCGATGTGAGGAAAGTGATGCCATATAATCTCCAGATCAATTTTTATAAGGATATGGCATGCTTTTCACTTCCTCTACTCCCAAATTTCCATGTCCTAGAATTTGGACTTGATATCTATGCCAGCTTTCACCACGTACATGAGGAGGACATTCTTAAGAGATTGCAGAGCAAATAGACCACTAACTCAAAGGAATGTTGAGTGCTCATGTGGTGCTACTGGGCCATCTGTCTCTACTGCCTTCCTAGCTTTAGCCTCTTGAGAAGTAAACTGAAGTCTTGTTCAGCTACTGTATTTTGTCTTAGCTTCTTAACCTGTTCTCTTACTGATGTTCCTTATTTTCCACTATATAATATTTTAAATCGTTGAACATGGTCCTTTTACATCTTGAGTTCCTCATTCTTGCTTTTTAATTTTTTCTCATACTCTAAAGAAAAATTATTGTTTAATTTTTCCAGTAGCTACACATGTATAACATTTCCAGAGCCATTTGATTATATTATCCTGTCTGTATATAAAATATTTGTTGTATTTTATATTTTCTCTCCAAATTCTGAGTATAATTCTGGTGTTCTGGTTCAGTGAGACAGGACTGGCTTTTTTTTTTTTGATTCTCTAAAACCAATCTATTACCTGCCCAAAGCTTTATAGAATCTAACATTGGAATTAAAATTTTGTATGGTTGACATTTAATTTAATTTATTTTATATTAATTTTGCCTAGAATTTGTCAAAACTTTTTGATCTGTCAACATCATGCTTTCATTATTTTTTGACTTCAGGGCATTAATTTTTTTTTCTAATATATCTTTATGTCTCCTGATTTTCTTCTCAGTGATGGTGATTATGCATATGCTGAATTTTCTGTTTCACTGTATCTGTTTTCTTAAGAGACTTTCTCTAGATTGTTACTGATGAGATTCTTTTGCAGTCTTAATTGCATCATTTATATGCACCAATGACTATTTTAACTATTTTGTATTTTACGGTGCTTCTTTGGATGTTTCTCTGTATTTTTATTTTTCTCTGCTAGCTACACTTTCATCTTGTTTTGTCTCTTACCTCAGAGTCCATGGTTACTTATATTTCATTGATATAAAAAACCATAAATATTATAAACTTTTATTTTATTTCTTAGATAAATATTATTGAGGGGTAGACATCTCCATTTATATTAGGGTAATAGCTAAGTTATTTCTTACACATCACGGAGAGGTGTTTTTTTTTTTTAATGTCCCCCTTTTCCCATTTCTTTCTGATTCCTTAAACTTGAATGAGGGAATATTTCTCTGGGCCTGGTACTTGTCAAGTAATGTGATAGTTCTATTCTCTTTCAGTGTATATATTATCTACACTTTTATTGCTAGAATTCCCCTACCAGCTTTTAAGTTGGCAACCAACTTCATGAGAACAACTTCCAGAAAATTCCTGCTGTATAGCAGACAGCCATTTAGGATGGCTTTGTTACATACAAGGAGAAATTTTTTTTTCTCAGTTTTTGGCTCTTATAGAATAAGAAAGTAAATTTATTTTGGATATTTTGAAAATTGGATAATATGGATAGTCTATAACCAGTACAATTGATAAGAAGATGCTCCCCTTTGCTCTTACTGAAGGAAGAACCTACCACCAAGAAGCAAGTGATTATGATGAAGTAGCCCCTCTCAGGTACTCGGAATCCCACACCAAACCTGGTTGCTTCAGGAGAGGACATGGAAGGAGAGGGAGGAAGGTGATGAGCACCAACCTGGCATGTCATAGTCTTTTCCCATCCTTCTCTAGAAAGCTGAATTTCTTTTCTGAGATCTTGTCATGAACATTTTATGACCTATGGAAACTGTAGCTTGGATGGATACTTGATCAACAATTGATTTTTTACTTGTTTCTATTGCTCTTAACAATTCTCATCATTTTTCTCTTTTTCTTTTTATTGAACATAAGGACATGCATGTCAGTTTCAGTCAGCATCATTTGTGACCTAAATGTTTGAATATTTACCTCAATTTTGTTTTAAGTCTCATTATGCTTTGGGGAAAAAAGTTCTCTCTCTCTCTTTTTTTAATTAAACAAAAAATGAATAGATGTGAACTTTGGGCTCAAAATCATACAGAACTGTCATTCCCAAAGGTGTTTAATTGCCTATGGGAAAGATTTGTTTTGTTTGAAAAATCCTCTGAGTGTTCATGAAAATTCATAGAAGTCTATTTTGTATTTCACTCTGAATGGTGGGACTAAGAGGTTATGCCTGAGAACTTTTGTGAGAAGTTAAGTAATGTATGGAAATGGTCACTAAGTGTCTTTAAAAAAATATTCCCACAAAGGCAAAAATGCATTAGAAGCTTGTGAAAAACAAACATTTCAAGCAGCTTAATGCAAATCCATTATCTCCCTCAAACTTTAAAATGCATCTCTCACAACTGTTCTCAGGCATAACCTTTTACAGGATTTGCAGAAGGATTCCTAGGAACTGAGAAGGTGTATTTACCCTGGCTTTGAATGTCGCAGCTCATCAGGCGAAGCCAGTTAGCATATTTCAGATGTGACTTTGGTTTTATATGCCCTGGGCTATCACCTTGTGGAACTGATGTTCATTCTAGAAGGAAGCACAGAGGTGACCTCTATGGCCTGGTTCTAGTCCCTCCCTCCTCCTGCTGGTCTCTCACTTTCTCACAACTCCTGGTTCTCCACATAACTGACTTAGTCTTTGACAACTGCATTCTGGATAAGCCCTAAGTACTCGTCTGGCTTGATCTCTACTTACAACTTGGTTATCCATTTCCAGCTTCCTTCGGTACCTGACATCTAACTTTTGTCAAAGCCACACCTTTGGCTGACTGAATTTGGTTGTCTTTCTGACTCTGTGATCTCCATGCTGGAAGTCCTGAGATAACAAAATCATTGGCAAATTCACATTTGAATTTCAATGTACATGCATGTCTGGGTGTGTAAATATGAGTATACCGCAATTAAACAAAATGTAGATATTATAAAACTTCCTAAATTGTATCCAGGGGAAAGATCCAACAAAACTATTAAATCAAACAACGACAAACAGACAAGAGTACTTCTCTGTCATGCCCCTTTATGTCTTCCAAATACTCAGTAAATTCTTTAGGAACATCAGCCCAGGAGATATTATCTACTTCTCTGAATATATCTTTGTTATATTACACTGTCACCCCACCCATACAGCCTGCCAAGTCAATGAAAAATGTCCCTAAGTAGAATGAGAAGGGGTGAGAAAGAAGAGGACCAGCAGAAATTATGTTTCTTTTTGGGAAACCAATGTCTTTTTTTCCCCTTTATTTATTTATTTATTTTTAGTCATACATGATAGCAGAATGAATTTTAACATATAATACATACATGGAATGTACATACATCAATCATAGTGTCAATTCTATTCTGTTGCCCTTCCTATCCTCCCTACTCCTCCCCTCCTCTCCCATCCTTTCTCTCTATCTAATCTAATGTGACACACTTTTTTTTCTTTTTCTCATTACATCATCATATATGTATTCTGTATAATAATGAGGTTCTCCTTCCATCTTCCGTGCAACTCCCCTTCTCCCTCTTTTTCCCTCCCACCTCTCTTCCCTATTTAGTGGTAGTCTTCTTCTCATGCTCTTCTTCCCTATCCCATTTTGAGTCACCCCCCTTATATCAGAGAAGACATTCGGCATTTGTTTTTTAGGGATTGGCTAACTTCACTTAGCATAATCTGCTCTAATGCCATCCATTTCCCTGCAAATGCCATGATCTTGTTATTTTTTAGTGCTGAGTAATATTCCATTGTGTATAAATGCCACATTTTTTAATCCATTCATCTATTGAAGGGCATCTAGGTTGGTTCCACATTCTAGCTATTGTGAATTGTGCTGCTATAAACATTGATGTGGCTGTGTCCCTGTAGTATGCTCTTTTTAGGTCTTTTGGGTATAGTCCAAGAAGGGGAATAGCTGGGTCAAATGGTGGTTCCATTCCCAGCTTTCCAAGGAATCTCCATACTGCTTTCCAAATTGGCTGCACCAATTTGCAGTCCCACCAGCAATGTATGAGTGTACCTTTTCCCCCGCATCCTCGCCAGCACTTATTGTTGTTTGACTTCATAATGGCTGCCATTCTTTTTGGAGTGAGATGGTATCTTAGAGTAGTTTTAATTTTTATTTCTCTGATTACTAGAGATGATGAGCATTTTTTCATATACTTGTTGATTGATTGTATATCCTCTTCTGAGAAGTTTCTGTTTAAGTCCTTGGCCCATTTGTTGATTGGATTATTTGCTTTTTTGTTGTTTAACTTTTTGAGTTATTTGTATACTCAAGAGATTAGAGCTCTATCTGATGTTTGGGGGTAAAAATTTGTTCCCAGGATGTAGGCTCCCTATTCACCTCACATATTATTTCTCTTGCTGAGAAAAAAACTTTTTAGTTTGAATTCATCCCATTTGTTGATTCTTGGTTTTAACTCTTGTGCTATAGGTGTCTTATTAAGAAATTTTGGGCCTGCCCCCACGTGATGAAGAATAGGGCCAACCTTATCTTCTATTAGACACAGAGTCTCTGATCTGATTCCTAGCTCCTTGATCCATTTGGAGTTGACTTTTGTGCATGGTGAGAGAAAGGGATTCAATTTCATTTTGTTGCATATGGATTTCCAGTTCTCCCAGCACCATTTGTTGAAGATGCTATCCTTTCTCCATTGCATGGTTTTAGCACCTTTGTCTAATATAAGGTAGTTGTAATTTTGTGGATTTGTCTCTGTGTCCTCTATTTTGTACCATTGGTCTTCCAGCCTGTTTTGGTGCCAGTACCATGCTGTTTTTGTTACTATTGCTCTATAGTATAGTTTAAAATCTGGAATCGCGATACCACCAATTTCACTCTTCCTGCTTAGAATTACTTTAGCTATTCTGGGTCTCTTATTTTTCCAGATGAATTTCATGATTGCTTTTTCTTTTTCTGCAAGGAATGTCATTGGGATTTTGATGGGAATTGCATTGAATCTATAAAGTGCTTTTGGTAATATGGCCATCTTAATAATATTAATTCTACCAATCCATGAGCAAGGTAAATCCTTCCATCTTCTAAGATCTTCTTCTATTTCTCTCTTTAGGGTTCTGTAGTTTTCATTGTATAAGTCTTTCACCTCTTTTGTTAGGTTGATTCCCAGGTATTTTATTTTTTTTGAGGATATTGTGAATGGAGTAGTTGTCCTTATTTCCATTTCAGAGAATTTGTCACTGATATACAGGAATGCCTTTGATTTTTTGGTATTGATTTTATATCCTGCCACTTTGCTGAATTCATTTACTAGTTCTAGGAGGAAACCAATGTCTTAAATAAGTTATATTCTTACTTTGATAAGCATTTTCCACTCTTTAAAATGAGCAGATAAACCCAGTTTAAATGGTCTTTGGAGACTAATGACAAAGTTCTTTTTAGATAACTTACAGTGATTTCTATTCTTTTTTTTTTCAGTTCTGTAAAAATGTATAAAATAATTTCATCCTTGTATAATCTCTTTTCTTTTGGAAATGTTGATAATCTAAAGAATAAATGAGTCATGAGTTATTGAATGAGTTGACATTTAATAATCAGTGAACTTCATCTTGCATAGTCAGTATTAATCATAACTACAAGGGAAAATAGTCAGAATAGAACCCTAACAGATAGGCTAGGATATTAATGGCTGGTGGCAGATGAGGAGTCCATTATAAAGGTTAACTGTCACTGAGATTTTAACTTACATGCATCTTAACATGGTATAGAACAATTTTTAAATTGCTGTGTGTTTTACTTTAAAAAATCAAAATCTTCATTTCTTTGTGTATATTAACATAATTTGAATTTTTTCAGAAATTTTTTGTCTTCCTCTGTATATAAAACTTCTTGGCATTTTCTTTTGATGGGTTAGCAATTTTATGTTGGATCAGTTTTTAGCTGTTCACATTATAAAATATTATTTTTTGCTTTAGTTTTTTTCATTTTGTTTTTGCTTACCTTGTCCTTTCATTTTCTCAGTTACTGTGCTTTTATTTTGTTATCATTTATCTTTTCTTAGTTATTGTGATCTGATTTGTTTTAATTCTTTTATCATTGATCACCCAATTTTATTACCAGCATTAATTATTAATATGGTACTGGAAGATATACCTTGTATAGTCTGTAATTGTTAAAATTAGATAGCCAAGCCAGGCAGGGTGGCACATGCCTATAATCCCAGTGGCTCAGGACACCGAGGCAAGAGGATAGTGAGTTCAAGGCCAGCCTCAGCAACTCAGCAAGGCCCTAAGAAACTTTATGAGACCCTGTCTCTAAATGAAATATAAAAATGGCTGGGGATATGGCTCAATGGTTAGGCACCCCTGGGTTCCATCCCTGGTACCAAAAGAAGAAGAAGAAGAAATTAGACGGCCATAGCTGGGGTAGAGCTTTCTACCTCAGAATATGACATTTCCATAGTAACTTGGGTACCTGAAGAGCTTTGACAGTTTCTAACTAAGGAAGGTAAAAGGATTTCTTGGTTGGGTACATGTTTGACTAGGTCACAGTAAACATCTCAGCAGTGGTAATAACACAGCCTGACTTTTACTTATTGTAGAAAAGAGGTGCTGTCATGTCTCATCCTTTAAAGTTTTAGGTTAGTGTGCAAATGATAGGCACATAGAAATATATTTACAAACTCGTATGTTTCCTCACCAATTAAGAGGGTGGTCAAAAGAAAAATCATTATAGCTCAAAACTCCAGGGGCAGTTAGTAAGTGAAACATAATATTCGATTTGTAGAAAGCTTCCAATCTTGCTTCTGCGTACAGTGAAATGTTTTACTGAGCAAAGTAAATCAATAAGGATTATGAAACATAACATGAGATAGAATACATATACTTAAAATTCTTCTTTTTGCCAACACGTGGTTTATCTGCTGAGTAAGATGTTCAACATGCAACAGAATTAGATAAAACTAAAATGATCTAAAATTTGTATTTCTCTCTATAATTTGTTTGAAAAAAATTAATTCAAATTTTGCTTCAGAATTGAAATAAGGTATGTACACACAGCTCTAGTCTCAATATTCTCTTGAGAGAGCAAATAAAGTCACAAAATAAACCCACTGACTTATAATACAGCCACACTGTTGCCAAGCAATTTGGCTGAGCTCTTGACCTTCTTCAAGCAGCTGAAACCCTTGTAATTTCAAATCTAAGATTAAAAATATATTTTGGCACTCTTCCTAGAGTGTGAATCTTCTTGATGTTTTCCCCCATTATCTTTGCCCAGTAACCCTTAGAGTTTGCTGCTGTAATCTTGGGGCATGGCAGAGGAAGCCACTAAATCAAGTTCTAATCCTTGTTTTGAAATGAAGGCTGGTCCCCTAATCAGCTCACGTCTAGAAGATCACTGCATTAGCATAATAACTAATGATCTCTTTGTTCCATTCTCAACATAATGGTCTTCAATTTAATATATTCAACTCATAGTCTCATTAGGGACTGTTAGTACAACAAAGGTGTTTGGGGAGCATAATTAAACTCTGATTTAATCATAACATACTGTAATACGTGCAGTAAAGGGCTGGGCACGTTAAGTGGTTTTAGGAGCAAGAAGGAGATGCATAGAAACTTTAATTCTTGTAAATTTAGGGAACATTTTCCTTTTGACAAGGTTTTGAATAAATTCATTAATTTCCTGATTCTAAGTGAGTAGACTTTGAGTTCCAGGCTCCAAGCTTTACACAGGTCCAGCTCTTTATAAGGACTGTTTGACTTTTCCTGAGCACCCCAGAAGCTCATCATTGACACAGTTCTTCATTATTAGGTTCCTCATATGGTCCATTTCAACAGTTTGAGGTATATAGGAAAATTATCTATCTATCTATCTATCTATCTATCTATCTATCTATCTATCTTGCAGTGTTGGGGATGGAACCCAGGGCCTTGCACCTGCTAGGCAAGTGCTCTACCACTGAACTATGTCCTCAGCCCTATTTTATTTTTCACATTAATACTGGCTTGAGCATTCATGTACCCAAATTACTAGAAAGTCCAACATTTTATTCAGAAGTTTTCTCCCCTTCCATCAAATAAAAAATTATTTATAACCTTCTGAGTGCTTACTTTGTTCAAAGGCATAGCCATGCTTCAAAATGCTTACAGGAGATTTTAATTCTAACACTGCTACATTCTTCTGGAAAAAAAAGAGAGGATCTGCTTTTTAAATTTTGTCATTCAGTTCACTGCTGCAGGGCCACCCCTGCAAGTCTAGTAGTAGTTTTACATTGTAGGGAGGGGATGTTCTAAAGGTTCCTCACCATACTGTTAAGCCCAATTGTGATCACATTGCATGAGGCTCCTAATACTAATAATGTTCATTAACCATGAGTAGTGGGGCAGATGCCAAGAAGCTGCAGAGGTACTTTTAGAGAAAATGATCTCACTCTCAGTGTGATGTTTTTTGCAAATATGCTCCAGACTTGTGCTGCCAAGTTCAACTCTGCCTCACACTCACACACATAGCTATTATACTCAAACCTGGGCACCTCTCAGGGAGGTAGCTCAAGGCCACAGCCCGAGCTCTGCTGCAAGAAGCTCTTCTACCATGAGCATCAGTCCTGGTGCAGAGTGCATTCATGGGCCTGGAGGCCTTTCACTAATGTTGAAGTTCTCCAAGGGACTATTGTAAGTCATTTTTGCCAGTGGACTTATATGGATCAATAAGAAAGTTTCTAATGGTAATAACAAGTCAAAATCTCAATGTCTATGTTCCCACAGAGTTTTTAACCTTAAACTCTGTGCAAATTTTCTCACTTCCTCCATATTTATAACCTTCTGAGTGCTTACTTTGTTCACTCTAAGGGTGATTACTAGGTATGACTTTCACCTGGTCCCATAAATGTCATGCTGCATCCTTTCCCGAGGGCTTGAGGTGCCTACATGTCTTTCACCTGTGTTACTGAGAAGTTTACTCAGTAAAGAAGATATGTTCCACGTTGGTTTATGTGCTTGTTAAAAGGCAAATGTATGCACTGGATTCAGTATTCAAAGAGTCCAGAATAATTTATTTTGAAAAGTAAATCTTTTTCTCATTCTATCTCCTGATAACCTAGTTCCCCTTCCCTTGGGTGTTTATTTTCTTTTATGGTATTATATGCATGCACCTACGCACACACACTCATATTTAGACACATGCTACCTCCTATGCATGTAATTATATGCTTTGCTCACTTTACAATATCTATACCAGTACATATGTGAGTGTATATACATGCATATATGTCTGTGTGTATGTGTGTATGTGTATGGCTGTTTTTAAAGGTGGCACATAATCTATCATAAACATGAAATATAATTGGTTTATTCATCTATTAATAGGTATTTAAGTTATTGCCAACCTTTTGCTATAAATAAACCATGCTGGAATATGTATCTTTTACATAAATCATTTAGCACATGTATAACATATATAGGAGAAATTCCTAGAAGTAGAATAATTGGACCAGAGGCTAACTCATTAATTATGGTTTGCAATTTTTTATACATATTGTGTAGTGCTTCTTGGTAGATGTTGAAGCAATTCTCACTCCTATCCATGATACACAGGAGGGCCTGTTCCTCCATACTTTACTAACCCTGTGGGTTGCAATTTTTGACCTTCAGCAATTTTTTGGCAAAAATAGAATCTAATTATAGTTTTATGTTTCAAATTCTTAGAAGTGGAGTTCAGCATTTTTGCGTATGTTTAAGAATCATTTGTACTTTTCTTTCTGTGAACTATGTTTATATTTGCCCATTTTTTTATTGATTTTTTGGTCTTTTTCTTACTGGATTTGTATTTTAGGGTCTTTCTCTCTTTCTTTCTCTCTCACACAAACTTTTAATTAAATTATCCCTTTGTTTGCAACATAAGTAACAAATTATTTTCTTCTTTTTAAAAATTATTTTGGGAGAACACAAAAAGATTTATTTTCAAGATAATTGAATTTTTCAATATTTGTCTTTATGGCTTCTAAATTTTGTGTTATATTTAGAAAATATTTTCCCACTCTGGGACTAGCAAAGTCAAACACTCAACTTATTTATTTAATCATCTGATTGTAAGACTCCATCCATTATTTTAAATAACATGAGTGAATTTCTGTTTCTCTTTCCCTAAATAGAATAGCACAAAAACTTGTGAGACCAAGCCAGTCAATAGAAGAGAAGGAAAATTCTAAAGTCAGTTGAACCATGATTTCCAGTTACGATCAAATCTTCAGGCAGGCCAAGGTGCTGTGGGGACTCAGAGATGAGGTGCTGCTTTTCTGAGTAACAGTTTGGACTTAGACACTGATGCTAGGACATACTCTCAAATGGTAATACCTCTGAAACTGGGCAGTGTTGGTGGAAAAATTGATGGTTTGATTTGGGAAATATTAACTTGGTATAATTTTTTGTACATTATACTATTAAGTTCCAGGAAGCTTAAAGAATTAGATGTACTTGTCTTTGACCTTTGGAACATATTAGTTTATGATTCGTTTATGAGAATTGAATAAAAAGTGTGTGTAAGATCAAAAACGTATTTGTGAGGATTCATATCAGCTAAAGTTTTCATATTGTAGTTATAAAGGTGTAAAAGTCATTGTTTTTTTTTTTTTTTTTTTCTTTTTGGTACTAGTGATTGAATCCAGGGGCACTCAACCACTGAGCCATGTCTCCAGTCCATTTTTGTATTTTGGTTAGAACAGGATCTCATTGAATTGCTTAGGGTCTTGCTAAGTTGCTGAGGTTGGTTTCAAACTCATGATCCTCCTACCTCAGCCTCCTAAACCGTTGGGATTACAGGTATGCACCACCACGCCTTGTTAGTCGTTGAGTTTTTGAAAGTTGGATGTAGATTCAAAGAGAGAAGATTACACATTTAAAAATTATTTTTTATTGTTGAAAGTTTAGGAAATAGACAAAAACAAGGGGGGGGGGATAACACAAACAAGAGAGGTCCACTCTGAGCACACATATTTCCTTTCTCTCTTTCCCTAATTCAAATTATACAATATATGTACTATTTGTTAAACTTTCCCTGCCACTTAACAGTAAATGACAGACATCTTTCCATGTTGCTACATGTTATTCTAAAATGTTTGTCATTTTATTGTAGAGATGTACTATATTTATTCAACCAATTCCATGACATTGTAATTTTGAGTGTTGCCTAAATGATTAAGATAATAAATGATGAAGTTAGGACTATCCTAGGACTCAATCTTCATGTGCATTTTTATTTTATTAGGATAAATCAGTAATGAGAATGGTAAGTCAAGAGCCATGTTTATGATCTTTAATATTTATTGACAAACCTAGATTCAGTGAAATTATTCTAATTTACGCTTCCACCTCGGCCTCACCAGCACTGGATCTTATTTATAAATATCTATGTTAATTTGATATTCAAAAATTGTACTTCATTTTAACCTGACATTTTTTATTTGCTAGTGAGAGTAAACACCTTGTCACAAATATCTTTGCCTTACTTATTTATGGGGTCAGCTTTTTGAAAGAGACAATTGTTGAGTCAAGAGTTAGAGAAATAATTATACTTACTTTGTGGACATTAAGTGAATTAAAAATTGTTTATCATGTCACTACCCTAACAAACATTCTTCATTACACTATTCTCCCAAAATATTTCATAGAGATTAAAAAGTGTTTCCATTTTGATAGTTGACAGGTGGAGTGTAAGCCAGGCCTGAGCATCCACAGCCTTCCAGATGAAAAGAAGCCCTTTGTTTTATGAGATAGTCTGAAAGAGAATCCAGGAAGAAAGGAGGCAGTCCTGGACTCCTGATATTTATATTCTGCGAATGAAAATATATCCCTGTTAAACTTGAGTTTACTGGTGCTAGAGAGAAATTTTAGGAAGTCCACTTTAGTTTGAGATCTTTTGATTGAACCAAAATACTACTGGCCACACTGCTCTATGGGATCCTCAGAACAACAAATTAAACCAGGTTAGAAAGTAGAAAAATGGATTGTCTAAGCCACCTGTATCTACCTGGAAAAGACAGGTGGCAGAGGAGAGAGAGAGGGAGTGAAAGAGATTTTATCTCCATGATGTCCTTCATATTAAAGACTGCAATGGACCGAACTGTGTCATCCCCAAATTTAAATGTTGAAGGCCTAACCCGCAGTGTGATGGTATTTGGAGATGAGGCCTTTGGAAGTAATTCGGTTTAGATGAAGAATGGGGTCCTCACAATGTGATTAGTGCCTTAAAGGAGGAGATACCAGAGAGTTTGCCCTCTCTTTTTCTTGGCAATATGACAGGAATACACTGTGAGCCAGGAAAAGAATCCTCACAAAAGGCCAACCCTGCTGGCACTGATCTTCAACTTCCAGCCACCAGAACTATGAGAAAGCAAATTTTCTGACATTTAAATCAATCAGTCTATTTTATTTTGTTATGGAAACCTGAGCACAAAAATATAAGGGTTGATTAAAAGTTAGCGACCTCTTGGGTTCTGCTCTGTAATGAACCATAGTCATCTTCTGATATAAATTTGCGATTCACTCTGCCAAGGCTGATGCCTGTACTGGCCTCAGAGTAAGCAAAGGATGGCTATTGCTTATTAAAGGTATTAAGGAGATAACAGAAAATACATTCAGTTACTCTGTTGATAGTGAGTTTAACACTTCAAATCCTGAACACTTTTATTATTGTGGGAGTTTTGATGTTCAGAGTTTTCATGGTCTGACTGAAGTTAGAGGATGGACAGTGAGAACATGGTAAAGAAAGACTCACATTGTCTTGGTTTATTAAGATCATACAGTTGAGCTCCCCTAAATTTATGGATATATTCCTGAGTAGAAAAATATTTAGGAGGAGAGCAAAGTAGCAGAATCTAAAATATAGAACTGTGAGGAAGTCAGATACTCATTTCTTATATTCAAGAAACACTAGATGATTTTAAAAGTGAAAACACTTATGCATTACCAATATTGGCTTAAATTACTATTAATATCATCTTAATTAGCTAAGTAAATGTGTTTCATTTTTACAAAAATAAAAATTAATAAGTTTAACTTTTTCTTAGAGAATCATTAGACTCGTAGGGATATCACCATTTATCCTCTGGAGTTTGCAAGCTTCCCTTTGAGAAATAATGATTGAAAATAGAAGCCAGGTGCAGTGGTGTATACCTGTAATCCCAGTGGCTCAGGAGGCTGAGACAGGAGAATCACAAGTTCAAAGCCAGCCTCAGTGACTTAGCGAGGTCCTAAGCAACTTATCAAGACCCTGTCTCAAAACTTAAAAAAATAAACAAAAAGGGCTCAGGACGTGGCTTAGTGGTTAAGTGCTACCTAGGTTCAATCCCTGGTCACCCCACCTCCCCCCAAATAAGCTTTTCAATACATTTTTAAACAAGTTATATTTGGCTTGTTGATTTTTAAACTTATTGTTCTCAAGAAAAAAAATGTGTTTTAGCCCAGTTTACTACTCACGTTGCTCCCTGCACCCTGCAGACACACACTTTGGGATAGTCTTTGACATTGCTCTCTCATCCTGTCTTTGGCCCACTAAATCAGAGACATGACTACAGAGAGTAGGCACAGTGGGTAACCAGGAAAGCATTCCAAGTGTTACTCAAGCTGGGAGCATTCCTGGCATTATAAGAGTAAGTAGGATGGCATGGCTAGAGTGGTGACAGCAAGAGTGTCAGGGAATGAGACCTAATAGGGAACAGAGGGGATACTATAGGAGACCTTGTAGGCCTTTAGAGGGAATTTGACTTTCACTCTGAATAAAATGAGAAACTATTGAAAGATTTTAAGCAGAGATGTGATTGTTGGGACGAAATTCCTCATGGATGCTTTATATTTCTGCACATCATCAAAGGCACTAACAGATAATTTGCTCTGAAATGTCTTTTTAATAGTGTTTGCATTGCAAGCAGCCTTGGATGACAGAGTTGCTTTCTTTCCTGGAGCAGATTTCCTGCCCCGCCCGCCAACCCAAGAGGAATAAGATGGAGATAGCTCCACCTGGAGAGGAGGAGCGGCAGTGGGTTGCCGCTGCTTATGCTAGTGCAGGCTTCTTAACATCGGTGCCCCTCTTCTGGAGCACACCTCAGCCTGTGCCAGCCACCCCTGGCCCTCCATCTCTTCCTGTGAGAACCAGGGCTTGGGGAAGTGGCTCTGAAGGCGTTGACATTTCAGTTCCTCCATCTGACTCTTGCCTATCTGCCTGTCTAATTCTGGCTTCACAACAATGCTATACTGACCGTTGCTATCACTCTGAGTAATTAAGTCTCTTTTGTCTCCTGCACAGTGATCTTGTTCCTTCTGAAAGTATCTGAAACTGTAGCAGGCTAACTTAGATGCTTGCTACTGTGAGAAATAGAAAGTTAGGTGGTCCATTGTCAGAATATAGTATTGAGCCTTAAATTGGACTCAGTTGTAGCCATTTTAATTATAGCCCATCCCCTTTGCCTATCCTAATGTTAAAAATAGCTAATTGTGCAGATTGTAACCTGGAGCTCCTCCAATCAGGACTAAGGGCAGCGCTGGCCCTGCTTGCCCAGGTGTGCCTCGCTTGGATTCCCTCTGGAACATACCCTTTTGCAGAAGAACAATTTTTTGCCTTGCTGACCCACTTCCTAGCATGCATTTGACTTCTTGGGGCACCTTAGTTTTTCTAACACTACTAAGGTAAGGTCTCCCAATGCTCACAGTTCCTGTCCTGACAGTGATCTGATCTGACTTACATTTTAAAGCACCATCCTGGCTGATGTGTGGAAAATATAGTGAAAGAAGTAGGGGGAATGGCTGGCAGGCTCTTGTAGTAATCTTAAAGAGAAAACATGACCGCTGGAACCAGAGGAGATGTATATATATCTACGAAACGACTTGGTAATGAATTGAATTAAGGGAGAAAAAGAGAGGTGTCAAAGATGGTCTCTAGTTGAAAAACTAGGAAGAATGGATGGGGAAGACTGAAGAAGTCTTAGGATAGAAATGGAGAAATTAAGGAATCTATTTTGGTCACATTAATTTTTAAAATGATAGACACCTGATTAAAATGCAAACATGCTATTTCATATGCTGTTAACCAATAATAGACATACAATATGGAATTATATGCCATTTGGACATGGAGGTTGAAAGATCAAAGGAAATGTCTAAGAGGGGAAAAAAAGATATATTTGGCAGTTATCCATGGACAGATACTTTTTTAAAGCCAGGGATTGGATTTTATCACCTTTGGAAGATAAAAGAGGGAAGAGGTCAGTGGATTGAGCCCTCAGACCCTACAATATGTATTTGACTGAGGTGGGAAAAAGCAAGAGACCAACAGTGAAGCAAGAGGAGAATCCTGGAGGGGTGGTGCTCTGGAATCCCTGTTAGGAAGTGTTTGTGAGGTGCCAAAGCTGATGACACTCTTAGGAGAAGAGGACCAGGAATGAATGGCAGTGAGGCAACAGGTGGCAGGACAAGGACCAATTTTCAGGATGAAAGAGTAAGTTGTCTATGAAATGGAAACGGGGGGAAAAGACAATAACTGAAGAATGTTTTTTCAAACAGATTCAATATTATGTTTGTATACCAATGGAAATAATCTAAGAAAGAGGAAAATTTATAATGTTAAAAGGGACAAGGGATAAGCATTGAGGGCAAGAGGAAGGTTCGAGGGCTGGGGTCCTGGCTCAGTGGTAGAGCAATTGCCTTGCATGGGTGAGGCACTGGTTCAGTTCTCAGCACCACATAAAAACAAATGTCCATCAACAACTAAAAAAAATAAAAATAAAAAAAGAGGAAGGTTCAACTTGGGCGCATGAGTCAGATTTTAGTAGCAAAAAGAAAGGTGGGAGTTTGAAAATTTTCCCTTGAGTCTTCAGCAAAACAGGAGTCAAGATCATCAGCTGAAAGGAGATGGCTTTGGAGATTTGAGGACAAAGAAGGCAGGAAATAACTATCTATGCAAATGTGGCAGTGAGCAGACCAAGAAAAAAGAAGGGTAGCTGGGCACAGGCCCTTCTGAGGTTAGGAATTATTAACTCAGTGGGAAGCAGGTTTGCACGGTTGTGAGTTTCCTTCAGCTCAGGTGCAAGGTGAAGGGCTGAGGAATTGGGCTTAATGGGCCCTGTGACTTAGCCAGGTGGGTATATGGGAAGGAGAGAGGGGAAGGAAGTTGCTCTGGGATCAGAAGTGACCATGAAGTATGGAATTTAACTTGTGTCGGTAGAGAAGTGAGGACTGGATGGAGATGAGAGGGAATGAAAAGTTTGTTGGGATCAATGGATGGTAGGTGAAGGTTTAATGGCATATCAACCTGGGAGTGGGGGAAGAGAAGATTGGAGGTTTTGGTTGAAGAGTGTTTGGAAGGAATACACAGCCACAAGTTTGTTTCATTTAATACATGTTTTTGATTCTATGTCTTGATCTTTTTTACTTACACAGCCCAGTCTTTTTTAGATCACTTTCTTTATTTTGTAAACTATGTCATTCACAGAGCAGTATGAAGCCTCTTTCTGAAGTTGATTTGACCTTGGTACTCAAGTTCTTGGAAATCTGTAATGATTCCAGTTCACTTTCAAATCAAAATGTAATGTTCTTTGTAAATAATATCTCCTATAACTTCTTACTGTGACCATCTCTCCTCCATCACATTTTCCCCATTTTATGCATATGAATCCAGCCTATTTCCCAGGAATTCTCTAAGTAAAAGGAACATTGTTCTCCATTCACCTCCCCTGTAATTTCACTGTTTCAAGGAGAAGGAGAAGCTCAAGTTTATGGCTTCATTTCTGCTGTTCTATGGCTCTTTGTAGTATCTTTTCTTCACTTCTCCAGAGGGATTGCAACCCAGCCCCAGACCTTGATCTCTGAATTCTGACTTATTTTTTCCTGTGATATCTCGGAGACTCAAAGCCCAGGGATTCAGGTTGTTTTTCATCCAAATCTGTGGTAATCAGCACCTCAGTCTTCAAACACAGAGAGGGCCTTTGTCTTCTCCACTCCCTCTGGCAGCAGATCCCTTTGATGTGTTGTCAAGGAGTTCTGGATGCATCCCTCACACTTGGTGCGCTCATGCCTGCACCTAGCCCCAGGCATAGTGTTCTAATTGGTGTCTTTCGTTTTAAAGCTACACATATTAGGGACCTAAGCTATTATTATTTTTTCCCTACCCATTGATTATTCCAAGTGATTTGTTCTCATTCTCATTTGACTGACCTCTTCTGCAGAACCTTGGGACTGAAGGTGCTTGACAAGTTTTTTAATACAATGGATCTTGAAGATCTTCTTCAAGGGTACTTCTGATCTATGTAAGCTCTTTAGGAGGAAGCACCCAGTAGTCATAGGACTTGGCCCCCTTAATTCCTGTGGTAGGTGTACTAGATTTATGCTTTGGAAAGAAAACACAGAAATTTATTCCCTCACAGTTGTGGAGGCCAGAAGTCTAAAATCAGGATATGGTCAGGGTCCTTAGTGCCTTGGAAGCCTGTAGGGGAGGACCTTCCCTTGCTCTGACAGCTTCTGAGAACTCTAGGTGTTGGTTAGTTTTGGCAGCATAATTCCAACCCCTGCCTCTGCTGTCATGCGACCATCTTGCTTTGGCATCTGTGATTAGTTCTCTCTACTCTTTCTTTTCTCTTTCCTCTTTGCCAGTCCTGTTGTATTTCACTCTATTTCAGTAGGACTTCTTACTAAATATATCTTCAGAGACTCTGTTTCCAAAATAGGTCAGATGCTGAGGCTCTTGGTGAGGATGCATTTTGGTGGACTGGGGATAGGGAGGAGCAACATCTACCCCAGTACAGTGGTTGTAGAAAAAAGATCCATAAAAATTTTATTACAGTCATTCCACAGGAAGGTAAAAGCTTCAGAATGGTTCTGTACAATTCAGGACCTGTTATGGTTTAGATGTGGGGTGTCCCCAAAAGTTCATATGTGAGAAATGCAAGCAGGTGTGGAGGAGAAATGATTGGGTCATCAGAGCCTTAACCCAATCAGTGACTTAATCCCCTGATGGGACTTACTGAAGGCTGGGAGAGTGTGGCTGGAGGAGGTGGGCCATGGGGAGTATGCCTTTGGTATGTCATTTGTATCTGGCGAGTGGAATCTCTTTCTCTGCTCTCTGATCATCATTTGAGCCACTTCCTTCTGCTAAGCTCTTCCGCCATGTTGTTCAGCCTCACCTCGAGCCCCAGGGAATGGAGCTGGTTGTCTATGGACTGAGACCTCTGAAACTGTGAGCCTTCAAATAAACTTTTTCTCCTCTACAGTTTTCTGGTTGGGTCTTTTAGTCACAGCAGTGAAAAAGCTGACTCAAACACAGCCCTGTCTACCACGATCACCACCACTTACGCTTTCACATGTGGGGACAGGGCTCATGTCGCCAATCAAGATGCTTTTCTCTGAAAACTTTCTCCAAACACTAGGAAATGAAGCTTTGATGAGAAAAACAGATGTGATACAATATGATGAAAGTGGAAATATGAGAAAAGAATGCCCTTTGCTGGATCAATGCCCTTTACCTGTGAAGGAGAAGCAAACTGAACATTCCAAGTCTAATTTGTCCATTTCTTTTCCCCTCCGTCTAGTACCTAGCCCATTACTTTACTGAAGTAAAGTAACTGAAGTGAGCGCTCTCACATGTAGAGCTGCCCTGTGGGTCTCCAGTTCTTCAACCTCAAGTGCCCTTTCTCTCATTTCCTTCCATGAAAAAAGTGTCTCCTCCTGGCAGAAGCTGATCTTTCCACATGTGCTGTTGTAGATCTAATTCCCTTGCTTCTTCTGAGGTTTTAATTTTTCTTTGGAGTCCTTTAAATTTTTTTTTCTCCTCGGTAAATGCAATCTCTGTCTCTACCAGCTTTCCCCCACCTGAAATTTACCCAATTTCATTCTTTCAGCCAGAATTTTAGCAGTATTCCAGAGAAGGAATACAAAGATGAAAACAACCTACAATCTCTAGCTTTAGGAGGCTTGTGGTCTCACACATGTAATTAATACAACATACGATGAGCACTAGCATGAAGGGGCTGACACCGTGTAGTGGACATAGCTGGAAAGCTGGGTTTAGAGAGCTGAGGATAAACGAATCTTAGCTCTCCATCTCCATCGCACTTAGCTCTCCATCTCCTGCCAGCACCATGATCAAGGCTATTTTCCTCAGGTCCCAACTCTCTTGATTCTCTAGGTGGCATTTGGCATCTTGACTTTCTCCTCTCTGAACTTGTCTTTCCCCATCTTTCACTTCTTCTTAACTCCCTTCCATTTCTTCTTCTCTTCCCTTCCCAGGTCCCCTTCTCTCCTACTGTGTCTTAAAAAGGAGGAATTTCCTGAGGTTCTTTCCTCAAAACGTTTTCTTTTCTTTGATAATTTCATCATCTCTCATGTCTTCAATTTGTATCTCTCAAACTTATATCTCTTGCTGTAGGTTGGGTCTGGAATATTCCCCAAAGGCTAATATATTAAAGGCTTGGTTCCCACAGTTTTGCCATTGGGAGGTAGTGAAACCTTTGGGTAGACCTAATAGAAAGTTAGTTCATCAGGGTCAGACCCTTGAAGGGAATCTTGGGACCTTGGCCCTTCCTGTCTCTTTCTTTGTTTCCTGGTGGTCTTGAGGTGAGCATGCTCTCAGTGTGATGTATTGCTTCACCGCAGGACCAAAGACAACAGAGCCAAGTGACCATGGACTGAAACCTTCAAAAAATATGATCCAAAATAAACCTTTCCTCCTTAAAAGTTAAGTATCTCAGGCATTTTGTTATAGTGATAGAGATCTGACTAATATACTTTTTGCCCCCAGATTTTTTCATAATGCCCAAGAGAAACAATAGCAGCAGCAGTGTCAACAATAGTACTAGCTCCTGTTTAATAAGTATCTATTACGTGCTGTCCTTGATGCTAGCTAGGTGCTTTTCCATTTCATTTTTTAAATATTATCTTATTTAATTCTCACATAAAATCTATGATTTGTATCTTATTAATCATATTTTTTAGAGAATAAAATAGGCTTAGAGATATTAAGCTTTCTTCCCAAAATCATATAGGAAGTCACATAACGCAAAGGTTTTCTTCATAGATTCCAGAAACATCTCAGTATATCCAGTGCATGCTCCCTGCCTCCTATCTTTTGTTAAACATAATACCAGCTCCTTATTCTGTTACTTTTGGAGCTCAGGTTTTCATTTCATCTCCTCTTTCATATAATCATCAAATTACTTGCCAAATTCCTCATGATGTCTTGAATCCAGCCCTTCTTTTCCATTTTTCAATGCTGTTACAGTAGCTCAAACCTTGTCTCACTTCTTATCATGACAAAAGTGTCATCACCGCTCCTCAGTGCACCATGTTCTACCCCCTGCTAGCTACGTGCTTAGTCTTCCAGAAACCCAGGGAGAGAGTGCCACCACCTGCCTGTAGTTCTTCAACATTTCTATTGCCTGCTGAATTAGATACAGACTGCTCAGGGCAGAGGTGGTACATAGAAGATCATTTTGTGGATAAATTATAAAACTACAAATAAAGCACTTAACAATGCTTGCATACAGAAAGAATCTAATAAACATTTTGTAATTATAATACTTTGGTGCTCTTTACAGTGTGATCTATGCTTACTCTTCCAGATTATGTGTTACAAGGTCCTGCAACTCTACTCTCTCTTCTAACAGAACAAACTAACAAGCGTCCACTTTTCTGCTATAGTGCTTTTATTTATTCTGTTTTCTTTCCTGGAATGGCCTCTCTCTTTTCCTGTTAATGTTTATTTCTGTCTTTGAAATTCTGTCAACTACAGGTTGTTCTTAAAGGCCATGTTCATGAGGAATTTCCTGCTCAATTTCCTGGTTCAAGTTTATAGAACTATTTACTCGTGTAAGTCCCCAACACATGGCTTATAACTCTCGGATGACAAGCAACGTAGTCTACATGGTACTGTAGTTATGTGGATACTTGACTTATCTCTTCTTGATTATAAAGCTTCTGATGACAGAACTTGCCTTTAATTAATCCTGTATCTTTGTCGAGCTTAACACAGTAATTTGCCCAATATTTATGGTTAATATGTTTGAATTTAATTTCTATTATCTTCTTTAAGTCTATTAAGATAATGTTATGCTGCTACAACAAAAAGACTGAAAATTACTCTGACTCAAATGAAACAGTGTAATTGCCTTGAGAGAGGCTAGGATCCAGGAAGAGATATGAGACTGCCATCTGCTTCGTGTTCTATATACAGATTGTGGGGGGAAGAAAAGCAGTTTTCTTATAAAGAAGCACAACAGAAGGTACACAATAGATTTCCATTCATAATCAGTGATGAGAGTTTGGTCACATGGCCTCACTGAGCCACCAGCGAGGTGGGGACATGTAGCCTGTGCATGCACATGCAGTCATATCTCCAAATACTCAGAACATTTCTCTTCTCCAAAAGAAGACTCAGAGAAAGGAAAGTAGGAGGTAATTAGTCTTCTTTGCCACATCTCGTGAAATGTTTTGCAATGCTATATGTTGTTCTTACTTTCACTATTTTCTCATAACAAGAGCACTTGGAGATTGAACCATTCTGAATAACATGTTTCTTCAATATCTGAGTAGGTATCCACCAAGGCACAAAAAGTTTTTATTTGGCTATTTTGAACAAAAATATTTTTGTATTGCTTCTTCAATTAAGTTATAGAGACTTTAAAAACCATTCCATCTAAAAACTCAGCCATCTTTACAAACATCTTTATAAAGTCATCTTTATAAAGTCATCTTTATCAACTCTCATTACCTAGCTGAAACAGTGGACATGACACTGTGCTTGGACATGACAGGTCAGGTTCCTGTTGATAAACTTCCACTGCTCTGTTGTGATGTAATAGATTAACATCCTCAGACCTCAACAGGCTTTGTTCCAATACTCAATTGGCTTAATTTCTTGTGTGTATTTTTAAATAAGACCTCTTGCCTTCTAAGGGACTCCAGTGACACCACTGGCCAGTGTCAATGCAGTAGCCTAAAGTAACCCTTCTCCCTCTTCTTTCTTGCTGTTTATATTTTATGGGCTTAAAAATTAAAGAAAAACCATGTGCATGGCACAGTTCTAAATGTTTTACATATTTTAACTCATTTCATCCTCATAAAAACCCTATAGAGATATTATTATTTTCCCTATCTTATGAGCGATTCAGCAGAGCACTGCCTTGAGGTCACTTGCCCAAGGTCTCAGAGCTAGTAAATGGCAGAGTCAAAGATTCATCAGTCTAGCTCTGGAGCCTGTGTTCTTAATAATGATGCTACATTGCCTTTAGGCTTCTTTAGATTCTCTTCGAACTAAGAGTGAATAGAGTTTGAAAAGAAACAAGAGGCAATCTTATATAAATAGCATTCGTGGTCTTCAGAGCATTTTGTCTAGAGCATTTTGTTTTTGCTCCGAGGCACACCGATTGAATTGCAAGACAGGCAAGTTCTGCATAGGTGAGGTTTTTGGCAACTTTAGTTGTTCGGGTAGTTGCTTCAGCAGTGGGAGAGCTTGTTCTATGCTATGAAAAATAGATGAATTGCAAAGCAGGGGCTCAGAGGAGAAGTTATTGATTCTGCATCTGATGTCACTGTGATTGGAAATCAATTCATTCTCTTTTCCACGGTGGCTAAATAGGAGCTCACTTGTTGGCTCCTAATTTGGAATAAAGATAGATGACCATTTCACCTATCTTGCTTCATGTCTTTGGGATGTCAGAGGTAAAGTTTTCAAAGGAAAAGTTTAGGGAGGGCCATTAGTGATTCTCTTTGCTTCTGTAATATAGAAAGCTAGCTATAAACATGATTGATTATAGAGAAAAAAGTTGTCTCTTGGTCAAGGAAAAAGGTGTCAGCCTAACATCGAAAGTCAGACCTTAGGCAGGCAATATACATTTGAGAAATGCAGTGTATACTATCCAGACAATGTCTCTGACTTAATAACAATTGCAGCATAGAGCATCATAGTGTGAGAAGGTACTATCTGGGAACAATGCCAAAAGCCAAGAAAATTAGTGAAGGGGAAAAAGGTTCTGTAAATGCTGATGGTGGAAGAGGCTGTAAGATTGTTATAACCTCTGCAAGGTGGATATTTTTCAAATGGCTTTGAGGCTTTGCTAGTTTGTTTTGATGACTAACATTAGTTTTGTGGAGTGTTTCTTGGGTGTCTGCTGATTTTTCTGCCTCAAAAACCAACCCAGAGCATTTTCTTTAAAGCAGAGGTGTCTGTCCACTGATTGGAAAGCAAGGATTCTCTTCACTTATCTATTGCTGTGAATGCTTTTATCATAAGACAGCAGCATGTTTTGGAGGTCTGCATTTGGTTTATTACAAAACAAGTCTGATAGTAGAATTTTCTATAAAATCACATACTTCTAGCCTTTTGTACTCCTGCACCTCATCAGCCTGTCAAAATAAGTAGCTACTTTCATTTTTTTATATAACAACAACACATACAATTAGAAGTTATAAAACTCAGACTGAAGCAATGTAAAGGAAATAAACTAGGCTACAGATCATCAAAATAAGCATGAAGGGTATAGTGTCCTACTGGTAAGAAAGGTTGTATTTCTAGAACCTGATATTGAGAGACATAAATGAATAAATAAATCTACTTTGAACCATTAGACATAGTCATCTCCTCCTACTGCTTCCCAGTTCACACACCTCTGAGAACACGCGACTACCTGGACCAAGAAGCAAAGGGGAAAAAGGACTATATTGACATTAACTGTTCATGGGCTGCCAAAGAATCCCTTAACTGATACAGATGCTCTTAAATTCAAGCAGGGTGGGTCACAGACTATTTTCAAGGCTGGATGGCTCTTTAGAGATTGTAGCACTATTCCTAACAATTGTAGGAACCGATTGGCCAAGATCAAAGTTGAATTACTTGGGTTCCTGTTAGGATTTCAAGTTGATTTAGCCTGGTGTCTTTGAATTTATAATAAAGCAAAGTCTTATGCAGCCTTCAGCACTTGAATTTATAACTGTACCTTAGATTTGTTTGCTTCATTTTCTTTCTTGTTAAAAAATATTTTATATTTGATTGGCATGAATTAATTGTGCATGTTAATGTCGCTCAGTGTGATACTTTAACACCTGCACACAGTGTGCATGGATCAAATCAGGTCCCTCTTTGTCCCCCTCCCATCTTCACCTTTCCCATCCTCTAGCAGTCACTATTCAGGTCAACTTCTCTAGCTTCCATGTATGAGAGAGAACACGTGATACTTGTCTTGCTACCCGCCTTTGTTTATTTTCTACTCTTTTTTTTTAAACCTTGGAATTCTCCAGACTCTATATTATAGGGTAATACGAACCTCCTCCAAAGTTTCATTGGTTGATTTCCAGGCCCCACGAAGCTTAAATTTTACTCTTGATACCTCTCATTATGTTTTTCCAGCAAAGAGAGCTCTCTTCTTAGAATTACAAGGTCAGCTGTCTTTAGACCTTTAACTGTCCAATAATGGGTAATATCTTGGTGATTTTAGTTGCATTCATCCTTACATATTTTTCTACATTTCTTCTTCCTCCCTTTCTTTCACTATGTTTTTTTTCTTCCTCCAACCTGTCTTCTTTTCTTTCTTCCTTTTACCTTGCATAACTGCTATGTGCTAAATATCTTCTAGGCAGAGATAAGGAGGATGAAAAAGAAAGATCCTTGCTTTCAAGAAGTATCACAAGAGGCTGGGGATATAGCTCAGTTGGTAGAGTGCTTTTCTTGCATGCACAAGGCCCTGGGTTTAATCCCCAGCACCACAAAAAGAAAAAAAAAAAGCATCACCAGCATAGAAGGGAAAAGCAAAATACATAAAATGTGGCAGGCGGGGATTCTGGGTTTAGGTCTGAAGGTCATTTCAAGGTTGCTAACTTGGAGGATTGCTTTGATGGAAATGTCATTAACAGAAAATAGAACAGGAGAGATTTTTAGGCAGAAAAGATACATTTGGTTTTCAACTTGATGAAATAGTATGCACACCATCAAAACAACAGAGAAGAGAGAAATTTAGGAGTCACCAATTTAAATGCACGAGAATGCCCAGGAAAAAAGAGGAAAAAAAGAAAAGAAAGAGAGAATCAAAAAGGAAATGATCTTAGATCACACGCACATTGTACAGGTAGTCAGAAGAAGCAGAAACTGAAAGGGAAAAGAAAGAGTAACAGCAAAAAATTATATGAAGCCATCTCTTGGTGGCACATTCTTATAATCCCAGTGGCTCAAGAGGCTGAGGCAGGAGGATCACGAGTTCAAAGCCAGCCTCAGCAACAGTGAGGCACTGAGCAACTCAGTGAGACCCTGTCTCTAAATAAAATACAAAATAGGGCTGGGGATGTGGCTTAGTGGTCGAGTGCCCCTGAGTTCAATCCCCAGTAACCGCACCCCCCCAAAAAAAATTACACGGAGATTAACTCAGTTTGTTTCCAAACCCTGGCCATGAGAGGACCATGAGACTGTGAACATCCTGCAAACAGAAGAATGATCATCGTAGGATAAGAGCAGAGAGTCATGTTTCAGGACAAGGAAGAGGATGGTCATAAGGGGGGAGTCAGGGACAATGCACAAAGTCTCAGAATGTGAAGTTCCCTGAAGACTAACAAGAGGTCACGAGCACCCTTTACCTATTTAAGTGCTACAGTTGACCTTCTTGATCCATTCCCGGTGAAGATGGAGGGCACCTACCTGGTCACTGTGTTGCCTACTTTTCTTGCCTACTATTTCTTCACTGTTTCCCATGCAGTTCCATTATTTAAGTATTATTTTGTGAGCTTTCTCAAAATTATATTTGTCTATCTTTAACTTCCTTGAAGTCCCTATTGAACCTTTATCTTGAGTGGAACTGAGTGAGTTCCACTAGTTGAATTGGGCTAGTTCTATATTTAACTGGCTTATGTTTCTATTAATTAACTCCTAAGTAATATCTGCAAATTTAGAAGCATGCTGAATGCCTGTGATCCCTAGATTTCTCTCTCTCTCTCTCTCTCTCTCTCTCTGTATGTGTGTGTGTGTCTCTCTCTAATATTTCTACATTGGCCAAAGTTAGTAGAACTTAGCATATTATAATAGCTATTGTTTTCAAACATATGAAAATTATGGGCAACATGAGTCTTTTTGTTTGTTTGCATTTGGCTGCAGTGTGAGGGGTAGAGTGTGAGTAAATACAATTGAAAAGACAAGATAAAGACAACTATTAAGAAGATTTTTCAGTTAAGAAAATCTATGCTGAAAGTTTTTATAACCATAGTCAGTATTCAGTATTCTTTTCAAACTGGCAATAATAAAATGGCTTCCTAGTCCTGCAAGGGCACAAGAAGAAGAAGCAATTAAATGCTTATAGACGGCAGAAAGTTGTTTTTTTTTTCATAAGTGATAAATTTCTTCGCATCTGACATCTCACAAAAAGTGATTTTATTCTGCTATTTTCTATAAAATATGTGATTGGTTTTATGATCATTTTACATTATTTTATTACTTTTATAAGGATCCTTGCAATAAATTTCAGTGTGTTTTTTACAAGGAGAACAAAAAGATAAAATTGTAATGGGGCTGAAATAATTCTTTCTTCTTATACCTAAACATTCATGTATATGAGTTTATGTAAAACTCTGTGAACACAAGGCCTAAACTTCATAAGTACCAAGTTTAAAGATCTATTTATATTTTATTTAAAAAATAGTTTTAAATGTTATTTCTGTTCTTTCTAAATTGAATACCAGAATTCCTAATACAGGGTTTGGGGTATAAGATGGGACTATGATTTGCTCTGCTACTATTAATAGCAGAAGCCCTTGCTGATTAAAAATGAAACACATCCAAGAAAAGCAATGCAACAGATGCCTGCTGTTTTATTTGAAGCAACACCTATAACAAGTGTTATCATTTATTCACTCAACAAATAGTTATTAATGGCCTACTATGTTTTGGGCAGTGTTCTAGGGATTAAAGGTACATCAATGAACTAAATACTAAAAATTCTCTCAGACAATGAAGAGAATAAATAGGTAATTATTTAACATGTAATGAAGTAATCAAGTACTGTGAAGAAAAATAATGTATGTTGTGGGTGAAATAAAGGAAGGTCTCAGTAAGAAGAGGGTACTTAAGGCAATATTTGAAAAAAAAAATAGAGAATGTGGACATCTAGGTAAGACTGTTGCAGGCATCAGTGACAGTGCCCAGGGGTGCTTTGCAGGAACAGCAAGAAGGCAAATGAGCTAAAGTGAAGAGAATGGAGCTCCTATAGAAGAGAAGAGCAGAAAGGTGTTGGGGGTCCAGACCTTTCAAAGGTCTTCTCTGATGTTGTAAGGACTTTGGAATTATTCTGAGTGAGCTGTTTATTTTGTGGAACCATTGGAGGAGAGACATGTTTGGCCATTCCTTAAGTGGTCGTTGCTGAAGTCTGGCCCTTCTAGCTATTGGTAGGGGATATACTGGATATATTGGAAGGGGATATACTGGAATGAGCAAGAGTGTTAAGTGGAAAGATGGGTCAACAGGATTGTTAAAAATATGTGATTGGACTATGGATGACTATAGCTTAGCCAAATTATTCAAACTCCCTGAGTTCCAATTTCCCCACCTATACAATTGTGCTAACAATGGGACTGTTTGAAAGGGTTGTGGGTATTTTGTGTGAGGGTTAGGTGCAAACTTGCATGCATGTTTCCTGTCAAAGCACCTTTCCTATGCTAAGCACTCAATAAGGCTTCACTGAATTTATTAGTGACTGAGTCTTCAACAGTGTTTGAGGTTGCTGCAAAATAATCAAAAGCGAAATAGTATGTTACAACAAGGTTCTTTCATGTTGGCTGAGTTAAGAGCAAGACAAAGTATTTTGATGAAAATCTTTATATGTTTAGTTGGTGTGTGTGTGTGTGTGTGTTTACGTGTATGTGTTCCTGACAGATGCTAGTGTTTCATATGGGAGAATATTTGGGTAGAGCAAATTATGAGTAGACCTTCTTGATTATACTGTGGATCCAAATTTGAGCATTCATAGAACCTTCCTGTGACTAAAAGGCTCAAGTATTTGGTATATGGTAGAGTTGAAACAGAACAAAAGGGAAGCTACAATTAAAAAGAGACAACTCAGGGTTGGGATTGTAGCTCAGTGGCAGAATGCTTGCCTAGCATGTGTGAGACACTTGGTTCAATTCTCAGCACCGCGTATCAATAAATAAAATAAAGGTCCATTGACAACTATTTTTTTTTTTTTTAAAAAGAGACAACTCAGAATTTGTTTGTGAAAAGATTATAGTTTGTTGTGTCTGCTTCTGTTATTGAATCCATAAGCTTTTATGAATGGTTATGGTGAATAAATGTACAATTGTGAATTTATCTTGCCCCTTGAAATCCAACTCTTTGAAATTTTGGTCTCTGCTTCAAATTTTGTCTTACTTTTTCTTGCCTCGGTTATATCTGGTGGTTTATCTCAGTGAATATTTGCCCATCTGTCTCCAAAGAAATATTATAACTTTGCTCAAGGACAAAAACTTCCCAGAAAACAAATAATAATGAACCTGGGAAAGTATTACATTATGGGCTCCTCTAGGAGCAACGGGCAGACGATCTCAGGAGTGTGATAGTTGGAAGAGTCAATGGAAATTAACTAAGTGTTTAAAAGGGTAAATATTTTATGTCTAAGACAAATTGGATTTTGAAAGTCATTGAGACTATGGAAGTGAAACAAATAATAAGGCAGTTCGTTCTTTGCTCTGAGAGTAGAAGAACAGAAAGAAGTCAGGATAAGGGTTAGGTGTGAGGGTTAGGTGCAAACTTGCATGCATGTTTCCTGTCAAAGCACCTTTCCTATGCTAAGCTAAAATAGGTAGGGGACAGGAAAAATGGCTCATCAGAGTTAAATCTTTTTGAATCATAGCGTACAAAAAATTGAGATGATAAAACCATAGGAAATTGAAATCTTCAAGCAATGGTACAGGTATGAATTTAATTTCCCACAGACTTAGGAATTAAAAAGTATGATCTTATTTTTTTTATAGTTGACATCACTTCTACCCCAATCTATGCCTAGTGGCACAAATGACACTCCAAGACAAATTTAGTCAATTCAAGAATTCATTAAGCCATTCATTATTTTTTTCTTCTCCATTCTTCTCAAGTGTGTGTGTGTGTGTGTGTGTGTGTGTGTGTGTGTGTGTGTGAGAGAGAGAGAGAGAGAGAGAGAGAGAGAGATCTCCTGGGGGGCTCCCCCCAGTGTTCAGCAGCAGCAGAGAGGGCAGAACATCTACTCAGCAATCACCCGTCCTTGTTGGCATCTGCTACCATCTTCCAGCAGCTGCTTCCAAGTTATTGGTCTTCATCCTCAGGCAAAAGCTAAAATCTGACAGCTCTTTCATTCTCTGTATGCTTTGTAATTCCTTTCCTGATGCAGTGTATGTCACAGACTGAGTGTAAAGAATGTCTTGATACAATAAGCAAATGAGGGGGTATGACCACATGTGTCTAAAGTGGTGGCATCCCTCTGTCCTTCCTTGTACATACAAACTATTCTCTCTGTAAGTGACTGTCTATTTCATCCTTTATTATGGTTTGGATATCAGGTGTCCCCCCAAAGCTCCTGTTGATTCAGGAATACTCAGAGGTAAAATGATTGGTTTGAGTATGGTTGGAGGAGGTGGATCCCTGGAGGCATCCTGTGGCCCCTTCTCCTCACCTCCTGCTTTCTGTCCCTGCCATGAATTGAGCATTTTACCTCCAGTGGGCCCTTCTCCCTCTGATATGCTGCTTCGTCTTGGGCCCCAAGCAATGGAATCGATCATCTGTGGACTGAGACCTCTGAAGCTGTGAGCCCCAAATAAACTTTCTCTCCTTTAAGTTGTTCTTGTCAGGTATTTTGGTTATGTGATACAAAGCTGACTAAAACATTTATCTCCCCTTAATCAGGGTTGACCAGTTGGCTTGCCTGATCAATTAAATAGGCAATAATGTTGTTCTGAGCCTTCAAAGTCTCGGTCATAGGAAGTATAGAAGTTTGGGCCTGGACCTCTTGGAATGCTTACTTTTGGAACACTTAGAACTCTTAGCTGCCATGAAAGGAGTGACAGTTACTCCATGACCACCATGCCAGGTAGTCAAGGCCCCAAGTGGGCATTCTGATGAATAGTTTCAGCTCAGCCCAGTCAGACTTTAGTCACCCCAGTGAGGGTATTAAACATGGAAGTGAAGCCACCTTGGACCATGCAGACAAGCACATTCACAATCTGAATAACACCAAGTTACATATGTTGATAACACAAGGAGCCTGAGATGCTCAGCTAAGCCCCACCCAAGTCACAGAGTCACAAGAGATAATAAATTAGTTGTTTTAAGCCATTAAATTTTGGAATCATTTGTTATGCATCAGCGGATGGCCTGCACAGGGGTAGGGAAATGCCTTAATTCACCGTTTAGGTCTTTATTCTACTATTCACCCAATACAGTGGAGTCAATCATGTGACATTGATTTCTGGTTCTTTGAGACATTGCAAAGTGGTCTTTCCTTCAGAGAATAGGGTCTGCTCTGTGACTGTACTTATCATTGTCTTCTGCTTTCACATGTCACTGTCTGTACTTTCCAGAAAGACTTTGTGGAGAAGCTTGCAACAGAGTTTTGGGTGAATATCCATTCTCTCTGCTTTGCGTCCACCCCGTTTCTCTGTATCTTTTGACTGTCACCTCTTTTAAATAGTATTTTCACTATCTCTTTTATTCTGTTTCTTAGAGCCCTAAAAATTTCTAAGTAATGTCTATGGGCATAAATCAAGTGGCCCTATAAAGTGTGCTTGTGATAATGCTCTTTCTATTGTATTCCATTGATCTGTTTGTCTATCCTGGTGCCAAAACCACACTGAACTAACTCTACCCTTTCCATCCTTTTTTATATGTAATTTTATGATTGATTTTTTAAATTGTTTTTAACATTTATTGAAATATAGCATACATACATTGAAGTACACAAATCCCAAGGTTTTTTTAACTCTATGAATTTTTGAAATGAAAATACCTGTGTAACTACCACCTAGATCAAGAAATGGAATATCTAATAGCAACCAGAAACCCTTCTTTCCCAGGCTTCTATCACTTGCTACAGTAACCAGTATATTGTGTGTGTGTGTGTGTGTGTGTGTAACTATAGATTAGCTTTTTGATATTTATGAAAATGGGTTTGTAAAGTGTGTAGCCTTTTGTTTTTTGGATTCTTTCATTCAACTCTGTTTCAGATATTTACCTGTGTTGTACATGTAACAATTACTTGTTCATTTTAGTTGTTGTACAGTTTTCTACTGTATGATTACATTACAATTTATTTGTCCATATAGTTATTTATGAACACTTCAACTGTTTATATAGGCTTTTGCTATTTAGTATAACCAAATATGAATATTCAGGAGTGACACATGCACATTTTTGTTTCGTAGTACTCTGAAGTGGACTCAGAGGATCATAAGAATATGTGTGCATGTATACATTCATCTTTGATAGATACTATTGAGATACTTTCAAAAGTAGTGCCAATTTGTATACCAATCAGCAGTGTATAAGAGTTCTTTCTATATTATAGCCTGACCACTATTTGGTATAGTTAAAAAAAACTTGTTAGTTACCTGGTAGATCCCTAGTGATTCTTTTGTTAGGATTAATATTCCTTTTTTCTGAAAGAATAATGATGTTAAACACCTACTCATGTTGGTGATTATTTGATACACTTTCTGTGAAGCACCTGTGTAAGTCTTTTCCCATTACAAGATTGAGTTGTCTATGTATTCTCATTGATTTATAGTAATTCCTTATAGAGTAGAATCCCTTTATCCATGGAACATATGTTCTAAGACCCCCAGAAGGTGCCAACTGTCGATGGTACTAAACCCTGTGTTTATTATGCTTATTCCTATCATAAATTTTTATTTATAAATTAGGCATAATAAGGAATTAACAATAATATCAAATAATAAATGAGAAAAACTTTAACAGTATAATAAAATAAGTTATGAAAAATTACAAATTATTTCTGGAATTTTCCATGATATTTTTGAACCAGTTTTGGTCTCAGGGACCTGAAAATACAGAAAGCAGGACTATGGATAAAGGGAAAGTATTGCATATTGTGGAATTGAGTCACACTTTATGGCTTGCTTTTTTACTCTCAAAATGGTGATTTTGTTGAGTAAGAAGCTCTTAATTTTATTGAAGTCTAATTTATCAAGCTTTTCTAGTTAGTGCTTTGCTGGATTCTATTACCAAAATCTTCTCCTACCTAAAAGTCATTGTATTCATTTTCTATTGCTGTTAAATACATTATTGGAGTAATGATTTCACAATCTCCATGGGTCAAGAGTCTGAGCATGACCTTGAACCACTGCTCAGGGTCTCACAAGGTTGAAGTCAAGGTGTTGCTCAGGCTGTGTCCTCATCTGGAGACCTGACTTAGAAGAGTCTACCTTCCAAGCTCACTTGGGCTGTTGGTAGAACTAACTTCTCTGTGTCTACACTGAGCACTTGGGATTTCTGTTTGGTTTTGGCTGGTGGCTATCCTCAGGTGGTTGAGGACACTTGTAAAGACTTTTCCCTAAGTCAAATCCACATAGGATAATCTTTCTTTTGATAATACTTCTAAACTTATTTGAGAATTTAGTTACATTAGAAATTCCTTCATCTTGCCATATTCTACTACTTAGAAGCAAGGCATGGGTCACACTCAAAGGGAATGGGCTTGTCTATGATGAGAACTCCTGGGGATGTGAATCATTGGGACTGCTATAAGGTCTGATCCCATAGTCTGGAGGAGTTTTTAAAATCTTCTTTAAGTCTTACTATTGCATATTTCTCATTTAGCCTTGCAATCTATTTGCAATTGATCTTTTTGTGAAATAGAGATTAAGCTTCATTTTTATTTTATGTGGATAAATAACTGATGCAACACAGTTTATAAGACATACATCAAGTGAATTTATATGTTTGCTTCTTAGATTCTGGTTTCTGTTCATTGGCCTATTATCTCTGCTTTGCTGAAACAACTTTTCCTCATTGCTTAGGGTTATAATTTGTTGTGGTATCTGGGGAGTATGAACCCTCCAAATTTGCTCTTTAAATTTGTGTTGATTATTCTTTGTTTTTTATATTCCCAAAGGAATCATAGAATTGACTTGTCAATTTCTACCAAAATCTCTTATGGGCTTTCATTGGTTTTTCCATTATAGATATAGATCATTCTGAAAGGAATTGATAACTTTCTAAAGTGAGTCTTCCAATTCATGGAAGTGTTCTTTCTTCCTCCCTCTCCACTACTTACTGCCTTTTGAAAATTTGTCTCAGTTGTGTTTTGTAGTTTTCTGTGGAGAATCCTCAAATGTCTTATATTAGGTTTATTACTCTAGAAAATGTACCAGTGATTCTCTATGAAGTTAGAGATTCTCATTAATGTCAGAAGATTAAACACTGTTGAAGTAGGAGGTAGGGCTGAGGAAAGCCATAGCTTCCATAAATGCCTCAATCAAGACCTTAAAATACAAGCCATATGGTTGGAAGCCATATATGAATTATGGGTTTGTTTGAGCCAACATAAGGCAGGAAAACTGCTTTTCTGAGAACTCCTGGGTGAAATTCCCCCGTTTGAGAAAGCCCAGATCATACTGGCGCCCCGCCTTAACTCGCAGCCTTAGAATCAAATGCACCCTACGCCTGGAGATGGGCATAACCTGCCAAGCACCAAAAACCTGTTTATTGCAAGATCCCTGCCACACTGAAACAAGAACCCTCCCTTATCCTTATCCCTGCCTTTGATGTACGTCCCCTTAAATAAAGAATTGGGGCCTTTTTCAGTTGTTCAGTTTCATCAGGCATCCTGCTTCCTAAATTTAATCTCTGGCTTTGTCTTTATTTCGTACTGATTATTTCAGACTTTTTATTTTCCCAGGCAGCTCATACTTCCTAGCAGGAACCTGCTCTGCCAGGGTGCCGGCTACTCCATCACAACTTCATTAATAAAAATTGTGTATGCTCAGAGAATTAGAGACTCTAATATTCAAAACTACAGATAAATTCAATTTAGACTGGTACTCAATTTCAAAACCAAATCTAGTAGCAATGACATTGACAGCAAGAGAATTTGCCTATTTAGAAATCTGTCAGAATGTGTCACACTTTTTTTTTTTTTTGTAAAGGGATTGATTGTAAATATTCTAGACTTTGTGAAGACTTTTCCCTAAGTCAAATCCACATAGGATAATCTTTTCTACTACTGTCTATTTCTTGGCCAGGAAATATATTTTATTGCTAGTACTTTGTAGCATATATGCATTCATAGACAATATTTAAGTGAATGGGCATGGCTATGCTCCAATAAAAATTTTACTTACAAACAGGTGCTACCTGGATTTGGCCCAGGAGCTATCACTTGCTGGCCTCTTGTTCTAGGGCAATGTTTAGAGATTATTGCAATCTACTTGTAATCAATCTAATTCTAGTAAGGGATGATTAAATGTTAAAATTCCCAAGCCACCACAATGAGGGAGGATGTTTAATGTAGTTCAGAAAGTATAACTGTGTCTCCGTCTCTGCCCAAGGGAGCAATAAGATTTATGACTTCATAGTGTTTGTGGTCTGCTCTCAAAGAGAAAGAATTCAGGTCCCAACAGAGAGATTTCTTGGCTATGTCCCACCAATGTATTTTTACTGATTTTTTTTTATTACAAGGGGAAGGAAAATGAGATCCCTAATACACATGCATATTCATATGAAGATGTGTAAGTATGCATATATTCATGTTTGCATTAATATGCAAGAAAATTTCCCTTACATGTTACATATCTTTTGTTATCTGATTTGTGTAAACTATTTTAGAGCAGGTTCTTCTCTTTGAATATAACTCCATAATGTACTTACATTTAATTTTATTTGTGATTATAGACACTATTAATCAGTATAAATTGAATTATAGGAGTTTTGTTATATATTTTTGGTGTGCAGTCTTTTAACATAATTGCATCCAGACTATACAAGTTCTGAATTCAAAGGCTATTGATCTGAAACTCTTAAGCAAAAGGAGGATAACTTTATTAATCATTTAAAACTCGGTACCTGTTTTAATAAGAGATGCATTTGAGTATGTGGAGTATATGTGATGAACAGTTAGGCAAAGATTTCTTAAGAATTTCTAAAATTTTCTGCCATGATTTTTGGACCAAAGGAACATTTGGCTCAGCCTATATGTATGGTATAAGCTTATTTGATTAGCTAAGAAATCAGGGGTGTCATTTTCTATATTTGGAACTAATTATTTTGACTTTAGCACCTTTCTTGACATATTGCTAAGCATTTTGCATAACATGAACTGTTAATAGCTACCACATAAAAAGGATTTGAGCTCAAATCATATGAAATTCTCTGGATACCTCCCTCTGTTAGAGTTTCGCCATGTATCTGAACATTTTAAAGGTTTCTAGAAGGCTGGAAGTTAAGAAATACGTTCATGCTTAGCCTAGATTTCTTCCAAACTTTTTGGATGATGAAGCAGTTTGATTCCCCTGCAGAACACTTACATTCTGAAGTGCTAGTGTTCCAAAGGAAAAATTTGGGAAACAGCTGTTTTAATCCATAATTTATTATCCTATTGTTTCCCAGGGCTTCTGCTTCTTGTTTCTGACATTTCTAATCAAAATAGTTATATTTGTTACTGTCATTTCTTGTAGACTTCTAGAGCTGGCTTTCCACTTTAGTAACTTGAGGAGAAAAATTTCTCTCTGCATGTTTATTCTTGTTTAGTTGAAGACTTTATAGGCAAGTTATATTTTGTATTTTTGTCAGCACTTTTACAAAGTGTGTGACAGAGAAATGTATGCACATCGTTCCAGTGGATATACTGATTATTAACAACTCATTTAAGTGCCATGTTGCATGCTTGACATTTATTGTTTTAAAAATTGTACAAGTAATCTATGCTAATAGTCTCATTAATTAAAAAAAATAAAACATTTTTAGATAAATAAAAATATCCTACTCACTAAAAATTATCAGTGTGCATTCTTTGAGGACCCTTAAAATGCATTTAGAAGTATTTATAGTTTCTGAGTTTTATATATATAGAAATGCCTTTCTTATCCCATGGTGTTAAATAAAATAATCACTTCTCCTTAAATAGAGTGGCCAGAAAATCTGGAAGGACAAGTAAATCTGCATAATAAAAGGCATATCAATATTCTATTAAGATACATACGTTGAATGACATTCACGATATGTTCCATGTGTGGGACCCAATTGCCATAGAGTTCAATGCACTACAAAGTTACAACAAATGTGCCTTGGCCCTGTTTCCATCAGACCCTGCTTGTGCATCTGGAGGGCACTGATCTGTGTTTTTATCTCAAAGATGTTACCAGAGAGATTCAGTTGTCCATCAATCCATCACTAAACTTCATGACCACTCTGATTTTATAGAAAAACTTTAAAAAACAATGTTTATCTCTTTAATCCATCTACAATTGAATTTTGTAGGCAGTGTGAAAATAGTTATCTACATTTTAATCCAAATGAATGGTTGGTTGTTCTAAAACCCTCCATGAGGCAATCCATTTGGGGCTTACATAGGCCAATCTTTTATTAAAAAATTTTAATTTGTTGGTTTTAGATATATATGATGGTAGCATGTTTTTGACAGATTATACATACATGGAGCATAACTTCTCATCTTGTGATTGTACATGATGTGGAGTTACCCTGGTTGTGGATACATACATTGACATAGGAAAGTCATGTCAGATTCATTCCACCGCCTTTCGTATTCCCCTCCCCATTCCCTTCCCTTCATTCCCTTTTCTCTAATCTAATGAACTTCTCCCCCCACCACCCCCACCTTATTGTGACTTAGCCCCTGCATATCAGAGAGAACATTTGACCTTTGGTTTGGGGGGATTGGCTTATTTTACTTAACATGTTATTTTCCAGTACCCTCCATTTACCAGCAAATGCTATAATTTCATGCTATTGATGATGTATGTGAATCTTAAGGTAGAAGGGAAAGATTTTTGAGTCACCCAGAAAGAGATGAAATTGAAGACACTAAGAAGATGAGTGACATCTTAGGGAAAAGAGTAGATATTGGGAAGGAAAAATGTGGCATGCTAAACTTTAGGATATATCTACCTTGGAGGAAAGGAGTAGTTATCCAAGAGTTGGGATGAAGTGCTCAGGGCAGTGTCATGAAGTGGATTAGAGAAGTCAAGTGAACTTTTTTAAACATTGTAAAATGTCATTTTAGTGACTTTTAATTTGTATAGCACATTTAACAATATTTTCAGTGCACACTCAGTGAACATACAATGACATAATGTAGATAAAGGAGCTTCTAAAAGAAACAAGCTGTAAACATCAAAGATGGAATTTGTACACATACTATATGGTGCTATTCCTCAACCGCTGGGTTAAAAGTTGGCACATACCGAGCGAGGCGTCTCTGCATCATGATTTTTTGTCAGCACCACAATAATGCTACACATGACATTTTAAACTTGCTAATTTTATGTTTCAGAACCCAGTCATTGCTAACGCCTATTCATGGCTCACTTTTCCCAGAGGTGGAGAGAAGGAGTGAACTTGTCCCGGTTTCATTTGGACATGTTGTTGGATCTGCATGTCGCCATGCCGCAAGGTGATAATCACTATGTAAGTACTTAGCAACACAGCACCACTCTCGCTTTACCAGCTGCCCTGGAGAGCAGCCAGCCCTCACACGTGAAGCTGTGGATGCCGCTCTGCCTGGCTGCGCACTGGCCGAGGATGGATGGCAGCAGGACCCTGGAGTGGCTGCTCCACAGCAAGATGTGCAAGAAAGCTGCACAGACGCATCCACTGAGGAGTCCATCTGGAAATGTGGATGTGACACCTGCCCAGCGGGCTGCCGCCAATGGGTGATGAATGGGGGGGTACTCTCTGTGGGTAGACACGGTACATGGCAGTGTGACAGGGGTGGCTCATTTTGATTCAAGGTATTGAGCAGCCTGTGAGGCTAGGACAGTCAGCCACAGTGACAGGCCTTGCCTTGGTACCTGCAGTCAGGAAGCCAGGCTTGATGAATTTTTTGTTGGGAACAGTCTGCAGGGTTTTTTTTTTTTTTTTTTACAGCTATGTCCATAAATATGGAAAGTAACATTGCAGCATCATTAAAATCATATGTGAAGGGAGATGATGCATACCCATAAATCATGCTAATGAATGCCAGCTAATGGTGATATGCTAGATGCTGTGTTGCATAAAAGTCTTCCAGTCGTTCTCTGTCCCCTTGGCCTGATTTATTTTCTCCATAGCCTCATCTTTGCCAGATATTCATTATATATCTTTATTTCATTATAAATTGTTTCCTTCCTATCCTTTGCCAAAGGAAGTTTACAAAGGGGCAGGGTCTTTGGTCCTACTTCCTGCTGTATCCCCAATGTCAATGACAGTGCCTGAAAGTAATAAGCCCTCAATATATATTTGTAAGACAGCAATGTGAAAATTCAGTCGGGTGTACTTCTAATGACTTGACAGAGTACTAGAGAAGCTTGTGGCATCAATTTAAAATATGAAATGTGCTCATTTAATGAACAGCAATTTTCTTCAAGGGGATTCCCAAATAGCTCAATTTTATAATATTCAAAATGTGTAATACCATATTATATATTGTCATATTTCCCTCCTCCCTTTTCGATTCTTCCCATCTTGCTCTGGAGAATATGTCATAACAAAAGAACTTACCTCCAACTCACTGTACATATATTGACAGCCAGAATCAAAGTCTCTACTTCTTTTCCTAGAATAGGTGTGTCTATGTGCAAAAGCAGAATGGTAAAATGGATAGAGAAAGCTTTGCTACGTACAGAAAACAAGATATTTATAATTAAATTAGGTGGAAGTGACTTGGGCTCTTGGCTTAGAGGTGTTTAAGCAGAGATGGGCTGTCAGTGAAAGTGAGGCTACAACTGTTCCTAAACCATCTTGGGCATTAGTATTGTCTTAGAAACATTAATAAACGTGCAAACAAGAAAAGTAAGTTACAGCAGGGCACAGTGGCACATGCCTGTAAATCCAGCAACTCGGGAGGTTGGGGCAGGAGGATTGGGAGTTCAAAGCCAGACTCAGCAATGGCGAGATGCTAAGCAACTCAGTGAGACAATGTCTCTAAATAAAATACAAAATAGGGCTAGGGATGTGGCTCAGTGACAGAGTGCCCCTGAGTTCAATCCCTGGTACCCACCCACCCCCCCACCAAAAAATAAATAAAACCAGGTTACTGCTGGGTGTGGTGGTGCACATCTGTAATTCCAGCAACTCAGGAGGCTGAGGCAGGAGGATCACAAGTTCAAAGCTAGCCTCAGCAACTTAGCCAGGCCCTGTTTCTAAATAAAATATATTAAAAGGGCTGGGGATGTGGTTCAGTGTTAAAAGCCTCAGGGTTTAATTCCTGGTACCAAAAAAAGAAAAAAGAAAGAAAGAGAAAAAACCAGGTTACAAACCCTTGGATTTGTCAGAGTTCTCCAGAGAAACTAATAGAATATATAGAGACAGATAGGAAGAGATATGCTATTAGGGATGAGCTTGCTCAATGATGGACCAGAAAACCCAGTAGTGTGGTCAGTCTAAGCTTGATAGCCCAAGAACCAAGAGTTGTATTCTCCCAGAGCAGGAGAAGATGGATGTCCCAGCTCAAACAAAAAGAGCAAACTTGCTTTTCCTCCAACTTTTTGTTTTATTCAGATCCTCAACAGATTGGATGATGCCAATCCACATTGATGATGATGGACCCCCTTGATTCAATCTGATAATTCAAATGCTATTCTCTTCCAGAAATACCCTCTTGGACCTGTATCAGGTATCTGGACCTCCTTTAGCCCTGTCCAGTTGATGCACAAAATTGACCACTGCACCCTGTTTTGATTTCATATCTGTGGAGGATGCATTGGATTCACTTCTGGAACAAAACCAAACAACACTCCAGTTCGTTTAATGCACATGAAGTATAAGGAATCATATAAGACGGAGATCCAGATTTTAGATAAGGTTGCACCGGATCATACTTTCTCAGATGTTCCCTGAGAACACACGTCAAGGCTTTTCTTGTCAAGGATTCTAACTTAGTTGTATTGATTTGGAACCCATCAATATTATTTTTTTCAGTTCTTAATTTTTCAAGAAATTGAACAAGATTCCAGTTTATTCTTATTTTCAGGCTCATAGAGGAAATGTCAATCTAGAAGACTCTGAGGTCTGATGAGCCTTCAGATTCTAGGATTATTCCAGTAATTCTCTACCTTATATGTGTGTAGACTAGTCTTAAATGATTTTTTTTAATAATGGGAATCATAACAACTAAATTCATAGACAGCAGCTTATAAATTGGGCAGTTCGTGCTTGACATAAAAACACATGGGCAAATCCAGAGGCCTCATTTCATGGAAACTTCACTGTGGAATGACATGCCCTATGGATCACTGGGCTCAGTAACATTTTTCATTTGTTTGCAAGCATGCTCTATGGTTCCGCAGTCTGTGGTGTTCAAAGGTTAAACCCAACAGCTAGAAAAATGATGACAGTAACAAAGTTTAAATAACAAAAAGCCTGATGCATAAAAACCTATCTTGGAACCCTATAAAACTACCAGCACCAATTCCTCATTATATTTTTAACTACATCATGATTATACAACTTGAACTACCCTCCAAGTTGAAAAACAAATAGCCAGGACTTGAAACACTACTTCCCAATGTTTGTTTTGCTTTGCATTTTCTATTTATTTATTTTTATTACATATTTCATGTGAATTAAATAGAGAATTTTAATTACAAAAACAGTGTTCAAAGTCTTATTTGCTACTCAGATGCTGTATTCTATGGTCCACTGAGTCCTTTAATGAGTTGTAACACTGCAAGATGTTCCTAGTTCCTGCACATCCGTACCTCCATCAGCATAAATTTCTGTGAGACTTTCAAAATGGATTCTGTTTTTCCAAAATGCATACATTTTTAAAAGAACTTAGTGAACTTTTACAAGTGCCTTGTTTAAGGTATTAGCTATACATAACCCCAACTAGGATCAAAAAATTTTTCCGCTTGCTGTTTTACATAGGTAGTCACACCACAGAAGTCTTTGGACAACTAGTTTATCTTAATTTTATATCTCCAGATACTGCCAACAATAATTACAGAAGTATGACATTTTGGAATTTGAAAGGTTATTCAAGATAATTTATCACAACATTCTCAATTTTCAGATTGAGGAACAAGTTCTAACAGCCAGGGTGACTCGCTCCAGGCTGTTCCGTTCCTGGAAAGCCTGTGCTGGCTTCTGGGAATGTGGAGGCAGATTCGAGATCCTTCCCAGTCTCACATTGACTTCAGTGCCCTCTTCCTAGCAAGACCATTGACTCTGAATTAGTCTTTTAAGCTATTAAATATGATTATTATTGGTGATTCTGAAACAAGATAGTTCTACTTGCACACTATGAGCAAATCTATATTCTGTATTTACGTGTGGTAGTAATATCCGTAGTAACACACTCATGTGTGATAATAAAACACCACTGCTGACCCAGATTTAGAGAGAATTTATTTAGGGAAATATGTGACTTTCATGTTCTGTTTTCCCCTCTCTTTTCTCTCCTTCTCCCCAATCTTTATGTCTCACTTTGGGCATCGCTTTCTTCAGGAACCTCCCTCTGTATGCCCAGAGCAGGTCAGGGATGATTGCTGTCTCCCCCATGGAACCGTTTGTCCTTGCCTCACAGCCCTGCCAACAACTTGATTTTGTGTTTATTGGCGTGATTACTTAATTAACGTCTGCCTCTCCCCAGCTCTACATTGACTCTAACCAGGCTAAGACAGGGGCACCTGCTGTTGCTCATGGCTGCTGCCCCAGTGCCTGGCTCAGCGCCTGAAACACAGAACATTCTTAGCATTTGCAGAAGGCATGAGGAAATGAGTGGAATATCCTCTAACCTCAAATTTGTCTACAGTTGAAGGTATTAATCTGCTTTCTTCCTTCTTTCTAATATCACATTTATAAAAATTAATTTTGATTTGTGGTTCTCATTCCTTATTCTAAGCACTACCAGGTATCCCCTGGCTGGGGGTCTCCAGGACAGGATTATCTGATGGAATATCTAAGCCCTCTTTCTGATATCTGGAAGTTAAAGAGATGGAGGGAGGAGACCATACTTGCTGGCAAGAGCAAGGCACCTTGCAGAACATTACAGCTCAACATTGTTTAGGGCAGATCTTCAACATTTCTCCCAATCTGGAAAGACAGCGCCCAACACCTGAAGATCAGAGATCCTAAGGTTCTTGCACGCTTAAGAAATGAAAATGTCTGCCATTTTGTCTCGCTGAAGGGTGATGGCTATTTCCTCAGCAGTTTCGAGACACTCCATGGGGCCTACCAAGACAAATCAGAGCAACCTCTCGAGCAGACTGAGGGAAAATGTAAAGAAACCAGCAAGATAACTAGGTGATCAAAGGAGGCTGGAGGGAACAAGTAGCTGTGCCCATGTACCTTCTTGAGGGTTGGCAGAGGATGTTGTTCTACACATCCTTGTCCCAAGCCAAGGGCCAGATGAAGGTCAGTGAGGAGGGTCCTGAGAGAAAGTAGAAGAGGTCCCGGTTTGCTTGAGGGATCGAGAGACCTCTCCCTGATCTGATCCCTGCATACTCCTCCCGGAGTGCCAGGAAGAAGTGCCAACCATGTTCTTCAGATTGCTCTGCCTATGATATAGCATATTTTGGAGCACTGCCCTGCATGCACATGCACCATAGATTAAAGACTAGGTTCTTATATTGCAGGAGAAGATGAGTGGAGAAGGGCAGCCATCTTTGCAAGGAATTGCAGAGATTTTACTGAGAAAATGAACCCTGGCCCAGAGGGCAAGTGTGACTCATCCTCATTCTGGGACTATAGATGGGGCCTGGATTTTACAGCCTAGGACACACGGTGCTCCTCCCACACGGAGACAATGAGAAAGAACCCCCCAGGAGGCTCGCTGACAACTGTGCTGCATCACAAGGCTTGACCAGGAAGCTGGAGGACCTACTCCTAAACATGCAGAACAAGGGACAGACAGACGGACTCCAGAGCTAGTTACTGTGTGTGTATTAAATAGGAATGTGGCATGTCTAGTGATTACTGGTTGGTGGAAAATAACACTGTACTTACATGTGTGAAGAGACCGGAGCTCAAGCCATATGAATTTATTTGACAGACACTTGGCAAAAGTAGTGTATTGCATCTCATTCCCAATAGCTAGCATTAACTGAGCACCTGCTATGGGCCAGGAAGTATTCTAATGGCTTCAGATGTATTGTCTCATTTAATCATCACTACAATTTCACCAGATTGGTACGTTTTATTACCCCCACACTGCAGATGGCACTCTCCAAGTAAGTAAATGAGAGAATGAGTAAGTGAACCAGAATATGAACCCAGGGAGTGTGCCTCCAGCAGGGGGTCATTACCTATACTTTCCCTCTACACTGACCCTAAATGTGTCCGCATAAGTTTCCTTCATGGACACAAGTAACATGCTCAGTTTTGGTTTGGGTGTTAGTTTAAATGTCCCATTCAAAACCAGTGTCCCCTCCTTGACATGCTGACACCATTCGACACGTACAGATAATTCCCTATCCCGGGACAACCGTCTCTCACTATGTTAATTGCACAACTGTAGGTGCAGGACAGGCCGACGCCCCGTGTGTATGACATAACAACCACCCATTTCTTCATTTTCTAAACAACATGAAGATCCTTCTTCCTCCTCCTGTGTCCTCTGTTGCAGATGTTTCTCTGCCACTGCTTTCTCATCCTCTTTCATTCGCTCATGACACTATTTTCTCTTGGGAGTTCTTTATACCATTTTGCCAAATTTTACCAGGACATTTCATGGACTCCGTGCCTTCCTCCTCTTTCTGCCTTTCAAAGTTGACGCCCCGGGTTCTGTGTCCTTTCTAACTCTCTTGTCACTCTCTACACTATCTTTGGGTGGTCCTCCAGACTTCAGCCTCCCACAGGATGCTCACAAATCCCAGTTTACTCTCCTTTCTGGATCTTTTTCCTGAGCTGAGGTTTATTGAAATTTTACTGCAAAATGTATATACGATGTACTCTTTTCCTTCAAATTACCTGAACTTAGTTGCTGTAAATTACTCGTATTAATGGGTAACAAATATTGGCCTTAGGTTTGTCTTTAACTATTCAAAGTATTTTGATTTTTAGTTGAATTTAAAATGATAATAAACATTTTGTAGTATACTTAAATCATAATTATATGTTACATATTTAATGGGCACATTTAATTTTTATTGGCAATAAAAAATTATAACACTGAAGTAAGGATTAAAAGCCACTTAAGGGGACATAGAAATATTAATTAATAATATTTTAGTTACTTACATTTTAATAGAATTTGTCTTCGAAATTACCTTGTCTCACAAATGAAAGCATGAAATGAATTTATAGGTATTCAGCTTTTAAAGCACTTTTATACATGAAAAAATTTAGCCATTTACCTAGAAATAAACTTCATTTATGAGGAAATATAAATGTTTCCTTAGTAGCTATCCAAAGTGTAATTATTGATGAAAATGGAAAACTGCACTTTACTTAGTCTTCTAGATATATCCAGAGGATAAATTTTTCTTTTTTAAAAAAATGTATAAAAATGAGCTTAAGGCCTATCTTAGTTCTTATTGCGTTGCTGTGGCAGAACACCTGATTCTGGGAAACGTATAAAGAAAAGAGGTGTTTTGGACTCACAATTCCAGTGGCTGAAAAGATCAAACAGCACAGCACTTCTGTTTGGCTGTAGCACAGCCTCATGGAGAAGTAGAAAAGAGAATTGGCTGCGAGCCCGCAGGAGCCCATGTGCCAGCCAGGTAGCAAGATACTGAGGAGGGGCCAGACTTTCTCTTTCGTCAATTATTTGCCAATAATACATTCAGAGGGTGGAGTCCTGTGACCTAATTACCTCCCACTAAGTCCCTCCTCTGAAATGTCCTAGTGTCTTTGACATTGCTACAGTGGGGGCCAAGCTTCCAACACAGGAACCTTTTGGGGAACAAACTCAGACCAGTTCAAACCACAGAGATGCCCCTCAGGGTGGCGTAAGACAGTCTGTCAGAGAAAAAGCGACTATAATTTTTCAGATAATTCAGGAAAATCTTTCCTTTCCATTCAAGGTATTTAGTTTAAACCATTCAAGTTTGGGCTTCCCCTTTCCCCAGTGTTTGAAACTTAATTTTTCAAAAACAGTCATCTATGTTTGATGCGGGCATGAAGATTACTCAAGGACAAGGCCCTGGACATAAGTCAACCGTTCTGAGTCAGCATCACCATCTGCTGAAACTGTAGGGTGACATGTCCTGAAACGCTCCAATCCCCATCTATGGCATCTTTATAAATTACGACAACTAAGACAACACTTAACTATCAGGCAAATGTGCAAGATAGCGCTGTTCTGGCTCCTTGAATCAGTGAGGCAAGTCTGTTTGGCTCCAGGTGTCCGCAGGATCTCAGCGACGGCCTTGTAAACAGACAGGGATGTGGGCAGAGCCATCTGTGCGGTGCTGCAGATCTGCAAGGAGGTGGACCCAAAGAGAGGAGCTGGAGGCAAGTCCACGGAGCATCAGCACATTCACGGGCTCGGGATCAAGAGTTACATCTGTCTGACACATCTGGATGCTTTTTTAAATTGAATCTACAGGGAAATGGGTTCAGAGATGGTTAGCTGGCTCAGCTGCTTGGAGGAGCTGCAGACTCAGCTGCAACCACAAAAGTCTGAGAGCATGCACAGATATTGCCTAGAGGACCCAGACAGGATGGTAAAGTTGAATGAATGGGCTGGTGATTTATTCATGCAAGTGCTGTCTTCATTGGTTGGCTGCAAAAGAGAGGGAGAGTAGGGAGAAAAAGCTAGAGAGAAGATCCCATTCAAGAGACGGGGAGTACTCCATAGGGAAGGAATTCTCGGAAGCCAGAAGGGCGGAGAGAAGAGATATTTCTCAAGAGGCGAGGGTGAAGTGGTAATGAACCTGGCACATTAATCTAGAGTGCCTGGTTGCAAATCCCAGCTCAGCTGCTTACTGGCTAATGACATTGGGGACGTTACCCAACCTATTGCTTTAATCTTCCCATCCATAAAATGGTGACAATAGCCTTTACCTACTAGGGCTGTTGTGGGATTGTGAATTAATACATGTGCAGCACATGGTGAAGTTTTTCTGGAAATTGTAGCCGTTATTAGTCATTGTGGTGAGGAGCCAACATCAGGGACAGCCCACGTCCAGGAAGTGCAGAGCACGGGGATTGCAGTAGCCTTTGAAAGCATCTCTGTATTTGTGGAATTGACATCCTAAAGACAGCTTATCTTCCAGAGGATGTGAAACTATGGGGACCATTAGTGCAGGACTGTATATATCCTATACACTTTGGTAGCATTTTAGGGCAACACACACAGCTTTAATTGTATGGCACATCTTCTGTTATATGTAAAATTTCACTTACTCCTTACAACATTTCTGTGAGGCAAGCCCAATTATTATCTTTGTTTTAAAGTTGAAGACTCTGGCTGGGCACAATGGCACACACCGGTAATCCCAGCAGCTTGGGAAGCTGAGACAGGAGGATCGGGAGTTCAAAGGCAGCCTCAGCAACAGTGAGGCACTGAGCAACTCAGTGAGACCCTGTCTCTAAATAAAATACAAAATAGGGCTGGGGATGTGGCTCAGTGGCTGAGTGTCCCTGAGTTCAATCCCCAGTAACTGCCACCATCCCCCAAAAAGATTCAGACACTGGGGTCTGATATGTTAAGGTAACTGAAGACCAAACTGTTTGATGTGAGATAACTAGGGTTTGGGCTCAGGTCTGCATGAATCCAAAACCAATGCTCTTAGCTACTTGCTCTCTTAAGGGATCCAGGAGAGTGGTCAAAGGACAATTCAGGCCAGCCAAGAACCATCTAGTATACTCTGAGGAAACTACCACATTTTCTTAGCATGTAAGCTACACATTAAAAAGCCACATGCCACACATTCTTTATGTTAGAGAGTCTAAATTTAACAGTTATAAATAAGAGTGTGCAAACAGTGGAGCTTTGTTTCCTGTCTCTGGGCTCAATGTCTCTCTCCTCCTTGCTCCTATTCATGGCTGGGAGTTGTGAACCCCTTGCACTAGGAGCCACTCAGTATCTTCTGAGGTATTATGGTCTTGTAGGTGAATATTTGTTTATGGCAAACCTCATACTACCTGTAAAAGTTGGTTCCATCCTGTTGAACGTTTCTCTGCTTTCTGCTTCCCCAGGCAGGAATCTCTGGTGTCCTTGGATGCAAGGCAGCAGGCCCTTTGCTGAATGTTTTTGGCTGGGGTAGGTTGAGGTCTTCATTTTGATGTGTCCAAGGCCCAAGCTCCCTGCTTACTGACTGAGCCTCTTCTTTTATTCTCCTGATGTTACTGACCCTGTGTGGTGTGGCCAGGAATCTCCAGGCAGTTTTCCCAGGACGTCTGCTCTAGAGTGAACTTCATTCTTCCAAGTGGGACCCCTCATCCCTGCCCCATAGCAGGTGTGCCAGTTAACATCCTCAGGGATGTTTCCCCTTCCTTGGGATGTGGAAGCATCTTCTGTCCACCACGAGGACTACAGGAGCTTTCCTCAGCTATTGCTACACTTTTGCTATGAAGCTATGTTGGCAGCTGCACTGGGAAGAAGCCAGGGTTCCCCTGAGGGGCGTGTATGCAGGGGAAGCAAAGCTGCCTCCCACTCTGACAAGTCCCTTAACTCCTGTGAGTTTTCCAGCCACTGTCCCTTCACCAAGGACTTTTTCATTAGAGAGTAGGTTTGTCCTCAATGGTAGGGGAGAGGGAGAAAGACCCTTCAAAATTATTCACCCTGCATTTCTCTCCTCTTCCTTTTCTCCAAAGGTATGTCTAGCCATTGGGTGGGAACTTTTCTTAGTACACATCTTGATTTTCTGCTTAACAATTTGCTAGGTGCATGCCTATAATCCTAGTGACTTAGGAGGTTAGACAGGAGGATTGCAAGTTCCAGGCTAGCTTGGGCAACTTAGTGAGACCTTGTCTCAAAATAAAAAATTTAAATAGAAGGCAAGGCTGGGGATGGAACTCAGTTTAGAGCACCCCTGGGTTCAATCCCTCAATATCTCAAAAAAAATTTTTTTTTTGCTAGGTTTCTTAGTATTTGCAAATTAAACTTTTGAAAATTAAGGGGTGGGAGTGGAGGTATATGTGTGGCTTGTGGGGAGAAAATGCCCTGGCTCAAATTAACCAGGCATTTGAGACAGTTTTCTCACTAAACTTAAAAAATCTGATTGAAAACTCAATGCTGGACAATTCCTTTTTCTAGGTATTATAGGCTTTTCCACTAAAGCAATGAAAGCCTTTGATTCAATGCCTGAGAGAGCCACAGGGAGTTAAAAATACATGGTTACAGTATTTTCAAAATATTATAGCCATTACACATGTATCTAGTTTAATGTTACTTTCTGAGTAGATTTCCCTTTTGTGATATTCAACTTTCATAAAATTTTTATCTAACTGTCTCCGTGTGATTTCAGCTGTGGTTTGGACCACTGGGTTTGGACCAGAGATTAAATGGGGGACAATGTTTTATGCCCCAGCCCAGGATAGAGGTGGCACTGGAATTAAGAAAAGGAAGAGATGATTCCAGGGGAAACAGATGTGCGGTGTGATGTCCAGCTGTTTGACTTACAAAAAGTACCTTATTCTAACCCCAGCCTCGAATGTTCTGGGATTTATTTTGTTAATAAAGGGGGTCATTTGTATCCGGAAAAGTTTAATGGCTGGCAATATTTTCACTGTTTTTCTGACTGCCAATGGGTTACACTGACTGTGGAATGCAAATTATGCACTATTCCACACCATCTAGCCTGTTGTTATAGAGGAGATTTCATAGGAAGGTTGATCCATCATGTAGGCATTCTACAGGATTTTAAATCTCATTATATTGTTAAAGGTGACATTTCATTGAAGTTTGTGCCTGGCATTCTGTTAAAAGTCAAACATTAACAAGGACTTGGAGAGAATGGTAGCCTGTTATGTTTGCAGAGGTATGTTTTTCTGATGATGAAAGGAAATTTAGAAACCTTCATGTAAGCCGTCTCCAAAATGCTACAGTTTGCATTTTTGTAATGTGTAGTGAGTGGTACGCTGCCTTACTCAACCTCTCTTGCTATTTCCACTTTCCACCCCTCCTGACCTACAAGGGAAGAGGATGGTATTGTTTTCTTTTTACTTTGATCCAAACACAGACATACATATTTTTCCTCAGTTTACCATAATAAGAAGCAAGATAGTACTTACATAGGAATTTTCTCTGTACTAAAGCAGTGCTTGTCTGTATACACTATTCTTTCCTTGTGTTCAGCTTGGCTTCTGTTTCTTTGCCTCTTTATTTTTTTTGTGTGTGGGGGGGGGTACCGGGGATTGAACTTGGGGACACTCAGCCACTGAGCCACATCCCCAGACCTATTTTGTATTTTATTTAGTGACAGGGTCTTATTGAGTTGCTTAGTGTCTCACTGTTGTTGAGGCTGGCTTTGAACTTGTGATCCTCCCAAGCCCTGAGATTATAGGCATATGCCACCACACTTGGCTTCTTTGACTCTTTTTGGCAACAGTGACTAATAAGAAATCTTAGACTAGTTCTCCAATCTAACGAGAAAATAGAAGAGAACTCATTGAAACTGGTGGCAACCAACCAGGATAGTGTCTGAGATATATAAATAAAGACAAGAACACACCCATTACTTCACTTTAGTTGTATCTTTAGGGCTAATAGATGAGAACATGGACAAGAAAGGTCATCAAGGAGAAGAGAAGTCCACATGACAGAGTGGAGTGTTAGAGAAGGATAATAAAAAAGCAAGCCAGTAACCATGGGTGCAATGATCTTCTGAAACCTTCATAGTGCTTTCAATTTGGCTATTTCTTATTGTCCAACATAAGCCTGGAACTTTAGATCAGAAAGAACCAACATGGAGCTAGAGCCAATAAATATAAATTCTGGGACTTCTCTGGTGTACATTCAATGTTTCAGATTCTTTACTCCAGAACAATTTTATAGCTCTGTTCTCTATTCATATCCTGATTCTACATTAATCTGAGGATGCACATTTAAATGAGGATACCACCTCATTTTTTATTTTATTTCCCATGTTCCTCTACTGAACCTGACACTAAGTTCAAGGCTGTTTGACTTTGTTCTTGAACTATACTTACTTCTGTCTGATTTAGTACCCAGCACAAGGGATGGTTACTATCATGGATACCTCCAGAGAGACTTCTTGGTTTATTTGCCCACACTGATTTGATAGTGATTAAGCTCAAAAACCTTCTTAACCTCTCTACAAGAATTAGAAGAGATAGCACATTCAAATTGGCTAATTTGAGTGCACTAATGAAATATTGGATTCTATTCTTCACTTTCTTCTCCTTGTTTTCTTCGATGTGTAGAATTTTTCCTTTCTAGGCAGAGTGACCTGCCACACCCACTCAACCTGCCTTCTGGCTCTGGGCTAAACAATTAGTTTTGGCCAATGAAACATTAGCAAGAGAGATACAAGTGGAAGCTTGGAATGTACTTGTGTCTGGGCTTCCTTTCTTGTGTTTCCAACAGCATCATGGGAGTAGGCTTAGGATCACCTTCTGAAGATGGAGACGCACGAGGAACAAAGTTGAGGCTGTCTTAGATCCCCCATCACCCAGCCGTCAAACATATATGTGAACTTGACCAAGGATTGACTAGCTGATTGTCCAGCTGATACTGGACATTCAAGAAATTACATGTATTGTTGGGTGCTGTTAATGTTTTGTGGAGTTTTCTATATGGTATTGTGACGATAACATGAGAATTTAATTTGGGGGCTTTTTACAAAGGTGTGCTGTTATGAATGTGAGTATAGTTTAGGTAAATCAGAGTTTAGTAGTAGTAATGGCAGGTGCATTAACCATGCCTATGCCTGAAGTGAGGAGAAAGTGAATACTGGAACTTAGGGAAAGAGAAAGTATTTGAAGACCAGAGTTGTGAACTTGAGTTAAGAGAGGACAGCCTGTGGTTACACTCTAGGCAAGGAGTTGGGGGGAAAATACGGTAATCTCACTCTCCCCACTGGACCAGTTGTTAGAAAAACTTGGGCCAAGATGTCACAGATACCCTCTCTGGACAGAGTGATTGGTCAGAACCAAGCTCTAATAAGCCTCAGAGGATCTGGTAACTTTCCTTATTGCACAAAGTGGTAAAATGGACACAGGTTCCTCTGGGAGGCCACTGCTTCTGGCTGTGGTGCACAGTCCTTTCCCAAGGGCTCTTGACTCTCTGTCAGTCAAGAAAGGGCCTGTGGGCTTGAACTGGATTTAGTATGGTTGAGTAAGGGACCATAGATCCCATTCCATTGAGCTGAATTCTGACACCCAGATCTAGAATATTTTCGCTGATACATGCATAGAAATAGCTCCATTTACAGCCCATCTGCTTCATTTATAGGGACCTTATGATCACCTCACCATCCCCACAATTCCCTCCGGACCAAAATAGTCTGGCTCCATTTTTCCCAGAGGTTTATTGTTGAGTTGCAAATGCCTTATCATGGATGGTGAAGTGCCAACATCTGGTCTCTAGCCCTCTGGGATTCCATTATTTCCACTGAGATCTGAAAGCCACATTTTAATGCAGCCTCCTCCATCGTTATCTCTGGCTTACAGAGCACAGCCAGCGCAGGGTGTTTCATCTTGGTGCCCTTTTTGTCAATGCCCTGGTAAAGGAAGCATTCTCTGGGCTGCCCATGGCATATGACGAGGAACAATGAGCAAATCACAGGTGGATCCATTCCAACTTCCCATTTACCAGTGATACTTCTTTCTCCCTAGGATTCAGCATTTTTGACCTCAGTGATGTAGTTAGGGGTCAGCAAACTTTTCAGTAAAGGGCTAGATAGTAAATATCTTAGGCAATAAGAGCCATGTGGCCCCGTCTCAACAGCTCAGTTGTACTATTTTAGCTCAAAAGCAACTTTGGATAATAGTGAAATAAATCAATTTAGTTATGTTCCTCTAAATTTTAATTTCAAAAAAATCAGATTTGACCCACAGGCCAAGGCTGGCTGACTCCTGATGTTGATAACATTTGAATCCTGTTTCAATTAACCAACTTAGCAGACTGAACACCTCTGCCATGCTTATGATCTCATACATTATTCCCGAATCTTGAGTGAACAGACTTGTAAATCAGCTCAGCTGTGTTGAATCATATGCTTCATTCTTCTTGATCTAATATTCTTAGAATCTACTTCCAGACATGCTCCCAGCTCTGCCAGAATATGCTGTGTCTTTTTTACTGTGTCGACCATCTCCTTTGGAGTTGGTCTTGTTTTATTCAGTGTGGAATGTGTAGAGCTCTTACTCTCGTTCAGGTCCAGAGTCATTGAGGAGAGGTTGGGGTGGGTCCTGAGAAGACACATTAGTTTCTGAGGAGAAGGTAGCTCTCCCTAGTCAGTCATTGAAAGGCTTTTATTCAGAATTAAGCCAGTTGCCTCAGAGGGAGAATGAGAGGATGCTTTTGAAGGAAAGAATTCTCTGAAATTTTCAAGGGATTTTTTTCTAAGGGTTGGGGGTTCAAAATCCCCAGCCTCACTTTTAACTGTTCAAATATCCTACCCCATATCTCAGGGTCCCATCCCTTTCTCTTATGTTATTAGGGCCTAACATTTGGAAGTGTTCACCATTTAATTACTAATGCAGTTCTGCTAACCATCTTCCCAGAATTTTTCAAGTTATAATTAGGTCATTGGAAGAACATTTTTAAAAGGATCATTTAAGGATTGGTTGGGTAGGGTGTAGGGAAAATACTAAGGATAGTGCACTACTCTAAGGCTAATCGCGAAAGGACATTTTTCCAATTTTAGGCATCTAGTGGTCAGGAGGTGGCCACCTATGAGGAGCTGGGTCCTTTTGTTGAGTTAACATCCTGTGCAGAGCAAACCAGCAGGGAAGATTTCAGGGAGATAATACCACAGCCCTGTCCTTACTTACTTTCAACTCTTTAAGATGTTTTTCATTAAACTGAAATCAACTGGATCTTTTCTTGGGCCCTGTGCCCTGCCCTAGTTTCAGACTGTGAATTCAAGCTTCCATTTTGGCTCATAGGTCCCATTTTGTGTCCACCAGCAGTAATTTATAGATTCTCCTCCCCTCAATGAAACAGCCTTCTGCATTAAGGAAAGAGAGGAGTATAAATACTAAGTCAGTGGAGATAGTAACATCGTGGAATATGATAGTGCTAAAGTAAAGGAAAAGATTAACAACATTGAAAAGTTGTCCTGGTCTGGGTCTTGTATATATGGGTTTTTGAGAAATAGGGAGAGGAACTTACCAACAGGGAGGTTAGAGATGATGATTGGATGTAATCAGGTACACATGGAGATTGCTCTAAAGACATATATTCCAGAATATTTCTGGTGTCAGAGGCAAACTAATGAAAAGCAGAAGAGATTATTTATATAATTTCAAACATTATGAAAAATGTGTGACTTGTATAAGATGCACTGGTATATATTTGACTCTGACCCAGATTCATCAGTGGTATACATTTAGCCCCATCTTCCACCCTCTCTCTTACACACACGCACACACACACACACACACACAGATTTTTCTTCTTAGCCGTTTGATAGTAAGTTGAGTCATTGTATCTCTGTATCCCTAAATTATTCAGTGCATATTTCCTAAGAAATAGAACATTTTCTTCATCTTTATTATCAAAATCAAGAAACTTAATACAATTGTATTACCTAATCTACAGCCTATTCAAATTTCATTGATTTTTATCATCCATATCCTTTATAGTTTTTTTCTTTTTCCAGTCTAGGATCTAACCTAGGACCTTGGTAGTGCCTGCATCTCTAGTTTTAATCTTTCTAGATTGTTCCTCAGCCTGCCTTTGTTTGTCTTGACTTTGATAATTTTATTATTTGGTAAAATGACATTTAATTTGGTTATTTAATTGTTTTGTAGAACAGAATTTAATTTGCTGTTCCTCATTTTTAGATATTTTTATATATTCATTTTTGGCAAGAAAGCAAATAAAGAGATGCTGGTTATCTGGCTACTTCTTAAGCCATTGTACCATGAGTGTCATGATGTCAGTTTGATGAGAGTTTTTTCCACTGTAAATTTGCTATTTTTTTGTAATTAAGTAATTTATAGGAAGATATTATATTAATATATAAAAATGTTCCTTAGTCAAATTTTCTCTTCTACTATCAGCATCCACTGATGATTTTTTTACTCCATCTTTCTGCATATATCTGTTGTCATTCTACTACAGGCTAACCCAAAAATCTAAAATCCAAAGCATTAAAAAATCTGAATTTTTAATTTTTAATTTTTTAATTTGTTCTAATTAGTTACACATGACAGTAGAGTGCATTTTGACACATCATACATAAATGGAGTATAACTTCTCATTCTTCTGGTTGTACACAATATAGAGTGTCTGATTCATTCTACTATCATTCCTACCCCCATCCCTCTTCTCCTCCCTTCACTCTCCTCTGTCTAATCCAAAGTACCTCTATTTTTCCCTAGCTCCTGCCCTTATTGTGAATTAGCATCTGCATATCAGAGAAAACATTCGGCTTTTGGTTCTTTGGGATTGGCTCATTTCACTTAGCACAATAGCCTTCAGATCCTTCCATTTACTGACAAATGACATGATTTCATTTTTTAAGGCTGAGTAATATTCCATTGTGTATATATACCACATTTTCTTCATCCATTCATCTGTTGAAGGGCACCTAGGTTGGTTTCATAGTTTAGCTATTGTGTTGAGCAGTTATAAAAGCTGATGCGGCTGTGTCACTATAGTATGCAGATTTTAAGTCCTTTGAGTATAAACTGAGGAGTGAGATAACCAGGTCCATTGGTGGTTCCATTCCAAGTTTTCTGAGGAATCTTCATACTGCCTCTATAATGGTTGTATCAATTTGCAAACTCACCAGCAATATATAAGTGAACATTTCCCCCCACATTCTTGTCAACATTTATTATTGCTTGTATTCTTGATAATTGCAATTCTGACTGGGGTGAGATAGACTCTCAGTGTAGTTTTGAAAAAATCTGAAACTTTTGAGCACTAATCTAATGCTACAGTGGAAAATTCCACACCTGATTTCATGTGATGGGTCAGAACACAGGTGCACTAAAATATTGTATAAGATTACCTTCAGGCTATGTATACAGATGAAATATAAATGAGTTTTACATTTAGACTTGGGTATCCAAGATATCTCATTCTGTATCTGCAAATATTCCCAAACCAGAAATCTTAAAACTTGGATTGGTTGAGGTCTCGTGGTCAGGTAGAAGCCCTCCTGAAGGATTAGAAGAATGAGAACTATTTTTTAAAATTTGTCCAATGAAATTTCTGGAAAGAGAAAAATTAATTCCTTTTAGAAAACCACTGATTTATACACTCAACCCTCATTTATTCCATTCTCTGAAGTTAATGATGTTCTATTAATTTATTTATTTTTATTCCAATTTATTATATATGACAGTAGAATACACAACAATTCATATTACACACATAGAATAAAATTTTTCATATCTCTGGTTGTACACAAAGTATATTCACACCATTCGTGTCTTCATACATGTACTTAGTGTAATGGTGTCCTTCTCATTCCATCCTCTTTTCTACCTCCATCACCCTCCCCTTCCCTTCCATCCCTCTGCCCTATCTAGGGTTCATCTAATCCTCCCATGCTCCCCCTCCCAACCCCACTATGAATCAGCCTCCTTATATAAGAGAAAACATTTGGCATTTGGTGTTTTGGAATTGGCTAACTTCACTTAGCATTATATTCTCCAACTCCATCCATTTACCTGCTAATGCCATGATTTTATTCTCTTTTATTGCTGAGTAATATTTCATTGTGTATTACATTTTCTCCAATGTACCACAGTTTCTTTATCCATTCATCTACTGAAGAGTGTCTACGTTGGTTCCACAATTTAGTTATTGTGAATTGTGCTACTATAAACATTGATGAGGTTGAGTCCCTGTACTATACTGTTTTTAAGTCCTTTGGGTATAGATGGAGGAGTGGGCCAAATGGTGGTTCCATTCCCAGCTTTCCAAGAAATCTCCATACTGCTTTCCAGATTGGCTGCACCAATTCTCAATCCCACTAGCAATGTATGAGTGTGCCTTTCCCCCCACATCCTCACCAACACTTATTGTTGTTTGTGTTCTTAATAGCTGCCATTCTGACTGGAGTGAGATGAAATCTTATAGTAGTATTTATTTGCATTTCTCTAATTGCTAGAGATATTGAACATTTTTTCATATATTTATTGATTGATTATATACCCTCTTCTGAGAAGTGTCTGTTCAGTTCCTTGGCCCATATTAATTGGGTTATTTGATTTTTTTAGTTTTACGGTTTTTGAGTTCTTTATATATCCCAGAGATTAGGGCTCTATCTGATGTGCTTGTGGTAAAGATTTTCTCCCATTCTGTAGGCTCTCTATTCACCTCACTGATTGTTTCTTTTGCTGAGAAGAAGCTTTTTAGTTTGAATCCATCCAATTTATTGATTCTTGGTTTTAATTCTTGTGCTATAGGAGTCTTAAGGAAGTTTTGGGACCTAATCCGACATGATAGAGATTTGGGCCTACTTTTTCTTCCATTAGGCTCAAAGTCTATGATTTAATTCCTAGGTCCTTGATCCACTTTGAGTTGTGTTTTGTGCATGGTGAGAAATAGGGGTTTGATTTCATTTTGTTACATGTGGATTTTTAGTTTTCCCAGTACCATTTATTGAAGAGGCTATCTTTTCTCCAATATATGTTTTTGGTGTCTTTGTCTAATATATGATAACTGATAACTACAATTGGGTTAGTCTCTGTGTCCTCTATTCTGTACCATTGGTCTATAGGTGCCAATATCATGCTGTTTTTGTTACTATTGCTCTGTAGTATAGTAGTATAGTTTAAGGTCTGGAATAGTAATGCCACCAGCTTCACTCTTCTTGCTAAGGATTGCTTTGGCTATTCTGGGTCTCTTATTTTTTCAGATGAATTTCATGATTGCTTTTTCTATTTATATGAATAATGTCATTGGGATTTTGATTGTGTTGAATCTGTATAGTGCTTTTGGTAGTATAGTCATTTTGACAATATTAATTCTGCCTATCTAAGAACAAGGTAGATCTTTCCATCTTCTGAGTTCTTCTTTAAATTCTTTCTTTAGTGTTCTGTAGTTTTTATTGTAGAGGTCTTTCACCTCTTTCATTGATTCCCATTTTTTTTGAGGCTATTGTAAATGGGGTGTTTTCCTAGTTTCTCTTTCTAAGGATTTGTCACTGATGTACAGAAATGCCTTTGATTTATGGGTGTTGATTTTATATCCTGCTACTTTGCTGAATTCATTTATTAGTTCTAGAAGATTTCTGGTGGATTTTTGGGTCTTCTAGGTATAGAATCATATTTGTTGGCAAATAGTGCTCCTTTGAGTTCTTCTTTTCCTATCAGTATTCCTTTAATTTCTTTTGTTTGTCCAATTGGTCTGGCTAGAATTTTAAATGTTAAATAGAAGTGGTGAAAGAGGACATCCCTGTTTTGTTCCAGTTTTTAGAGGGAATTATTTCAATTTTTTTCCATTTGATGATGTTCTATTAACACAGGCCACATTGTTGCAACCAAGACACCCCAGATACATCAACTTCATCAAAAGAGAACTTTATTTCTAATATAACTATCCAGTGCGCAGGAGTTTATTGCTAATAGAAAAGGCTCTATCTTTCTCCATTGTGTCTTCCAACCTTGTCCAAGTATTCTCAGTCTCTAAGGAAATGAGAAGGGTAAAGAGAAACGTTCAGAGTGAGCAATATTGACTCTAAGGAGATGAACTAGATATTTCATATATCTCACTCACACTGTACATCTTCAGCTGATATTACTGTTAGTCACAACCTCACTTCTAGGAGGCTAGACAGATACCTACTGTCTGGGTGGGTTACGTGCTGAGCAGGAATTTTTTGGGTTTTATTAAAAGAAGAAGAAGAAGAGAAAAAAAGGAGAACATACACTGTGTGATCATTTTTCTATTGCTGTTTCTATTTCTATTTCTATTGAGATGTTTGAGTTAGATATCCAGCACCTGTGGGCACAAATGGTAAGTATCAGACGACGACAGGGGATCCTGACTCTTGTGTGTTTGGGAGGGTTGATTTGGGAGCTGAATTTATAAGCTGATTCATGGATCCATCTGTTTTAGTATTTTGATGTGAATATTAGATAACCTGGGGTACAGTTATTGATCAGAGAAATTGTGTAGTAAGTACTGTTCTTCAGTTATTGAAGGTCATTATAACACTCATAATTTATTTTTCTTAATATGTAGTCTTGACAAGTTACTGTTTATTTCTGTGAGCTTATCTTACATTTAGATTAGTTTTTTTCAATTAAGATTTGTACTGATAAAAGGACAAAGAGTCTAGAAGGGTTATTGGTATTCTAAGTGAATTTTACTTCTTTCCACATAGGTAATATTTTCAATCTCTGAAAAGAACTTCATTATGTACTTATAAAGGTCTCAAGGCCTCATATTTCTCCTTTAATCAAATAGTGGGGAAATGTATTTACTCCCCCAATCATGCAAATCTAAATGCTATTGATGGAAATTTACAATAAATTGATAAGAATTTGAAATGAAGGCAATATTAAAAATACAGTGTGCCTGATAATAAGAAGGGCAATGGTGGTTTTGACATTACCATTTCTGGCTAATGTTCAAATTGGTGCCAAAAAGAGATGATTTTGACACTTGAAATATCATAAGAATGATGAATTATATCTACTTGACATTATCATTTCTGATGATACCTATCTTCCTTAATTTTATCTCTGGAGACTAAGATAAAATGTTGGTCTTTTACAGAAGATTAAAACACATTTTAATCCTATTTCTCTAGGCTAAGTAAAGTGAAGCATTGAGACATTATGTTGAAAAGTCAACAATATTTTTGGACCACCGTATATGTAGAGCTACCTTATTTACTTTCCCCATGCTGTCTGGGGGCATAATTATTATAATTGCCAAATTAGAGATGGGTAAAATGAGGTTTACAGATATTAATTATAGTAGCTCATTCAGTACCAAACTTTGAAAGAGTAGAAAAACCAACTTCTGTTTCCAAATTTGGGGTACTTTCTACTATCCTACATTGCCTCCCATTATAACAGAAAAATAATCAAGGTAATTTATGTTTAAAATGCTATTACCTATGAATTGAGCTGTTATAAACATTGATGTGGCTGTGTCCCTGTATTATGTTGTCTTTAAGTCCTTTGGGTATAGATGGAAGAGTGGGATAACTGGGTCAAAAGGTGATTCCATTCCCAATTTTCTGAGGAATCTCCATACTGAGGAGATCTGTATTCCATTCTGAGGAATCTGCTTTCCACAGTGGTTGCACCAATTTGCCGTCCCACCAGCAATGTACGAGTGTGCCTTTTCCCCCACATCCTTGCCAACACTTATTGTTGTTTGTGTTCTTAATAGCTGCCATTTTGACTGAAGTGAGATGAAATCTTAGAGTAGTATTTATTTGCATTTCTCGAATTGCTAGAGATGTTGAACACTTTTTCATATATTGTTGATCAATTGTATTTGTTCTTCTGAGAAGTGTCTGTTCAGTTCCGTAGCCCATTTATTGATTGGGTTATTTATTTTTGGGGTGTTAAGTTTTTTGAGTTTTTTATATATCCTAGAGATTAATGCTTTATCGGAGGTGGATGTGGTAAAGATTTTCTCCCAATCTGTAGGCTCTCTCCTCACTTATTGTTGCCTTTGCTGAGAAGAATCTTTTTAATTTGAATCCATCCCATTTATTAACTCTTGATTTTACTTCTTGAGCCTTAGGAGTCTTTTTAAAGAAGTCAGATCCTAGGCCAATGTGGTCCCTCAATAGATGAATGGATAAAGAAAATGTGGTATATATACTCAATGAAATATTACTCAGCTTTAAAGAAGAGTAAAATTATGCAATTTGCCAGTAAATGGTTGGAGATGGAGAATATCATGCTAAGCAGAATAAGCCAATCCCACAAAATCAAAGGCCAAATATTTTCTCTAATATGTGGATGCTAGTTCACAATAAGGTGGGGGGCACTAGGGAAGAATAGCATTACCTTAGATTAGGTAGAGGGAAGTGATGGGAGGGGAGGGGAGGGGATGTGGGAATAGGAAAGATAGAAGAATGAAACAGATATTATTACTGTATGTATATATGTGACTGCACTACCAATATGATTCTGCAACATGTACACTTAATTAGAAATTATATCCCATCTATGTATGATATATCAAAGTGCATAAATGCATTCCACTGTCATGTATAACTAATTAAAACAAATTTAAAAATTAAAAAAAATACTACTACCTGGAATGAATCAAATTATCACTTTATTTTCTAATGTCTGCTTCCTAAAAGAGAGTGTGAGGAGTATCAATTTCTAAGATTTAGCTTCCTGTGGCAAATGTGTTTATGCTCGTGACTCATGTTGATTTTCTGCATTGTGTCTCCCAATTTGAGTTTGGGGCAAAAATTATTATGCTTGAGAGTTGCAGTAGAGGTCACTTCAGGAGGGATATTTCTCAAGCTGTGATATCTGTGTCCACTTGAGTATTCAACAGGGGAAAGTGGAGCCCACCTATTTTTGGTAAGTTAAAATAATAATTCATTATAATTAAAAATTAAACTTTAAAAACTAAAATGCAGAATAAAGCATATGATTTCTAAATTTATAATTGTCTTATCTAAGTTTAAAGATCAGATTGCTTTAACTTTCCCTAGAGTAACAATATCCAGTTCAGTGAAGAATAATTTGAGCTATTGATTTCTAAATCTTTTTTCCTTCTTTATTTATTTTTGTCCCTTCTTTATTTCTACAGAAAAACCAAGTCTGCAGAAATATGTCAATAGTTCTAGATATTTGGACCAAAATATGTCCAGTGACTTCATAGAGTTTTCCTAGTAAAGACAGCATTCAGAGCCACATTAGATGTGAAATTATAAGCACATCACTTCCAGAGATTGGGAAATCTAGTGTGTCTTCTATTTTTGGAGTTAGAGGTCAGTAGACATTTAAATTTACTCTGGACTTTCACTAAGCTTTGTTCTGTTTCAGAATTTACATGTGACAATAAAATTTTCTGTGACATATAAAATATGCCATCAATCTCTGTCACTTGGTGTGAATAAAATCATCAAGTGTCATAAATGTTAAATTCTTGGAGATAAACCATTTTTTCCTTTAAGAGACCTTGGTATCTTGTCTTTCACTGTATGTAGAGAAGCAGTCTCTTGTCCTTGTGGATGATTTCCTTATGTAGTGTGCAGAGAATCAAGGCTTCAGAGTCTCTGTGCATTGGATATTGGATACTTTCAGTTTACTTAGCCCTTCTCTATGGCACTTCAGTTTGATGAGTGGATTTTAATCTGGTGGGATTCTAAGCAGGACCTTTCCCCTCTAGGTGAAGTATTTGGATCTTGTATAGAGGAAAAAAGATTAAACGGTTGGCCTTCTATGCCATCCCAGTGGTGGGCATTCACCAGCCTGGTCCTGATAAAACACTACTGCAGTGTTTCCTGATCCTTAGCCTCTGGTGCCGATTTCATCCTGCCCATTCCCAAGCCTAATCCATTGCCTTCCATCAATTTTGTGAGTTATTTTTTTTCATTCTAATTTGTTATATATGAGAGCAGAATGCATTACAATTCATATTACACATATAGAGCACAATTTTTCATATCTCTGGTTGTATATAAACTATATTCACACCATTCATGTCTCCATACATGTACTCAGGGTAATGATGTCCTTTTCATTCCACCCCCTTTTCTACCCCCAGCACCCTCCCTTACCCTCCCACCCCTTTGCCCTATCTAGAGTTCATCTAATCCTCCCATGATCCCCTTCCCAACCCTGCTATGAATCAGCTTCCTTATATCAGAGAAAACTTTCAGTATTTGGTTTTTTGGGATTGACTAACTTCACTTAGCATTATATTCTCCAACTCCATCCATTTATCTGCAAATGCCATGATTTTATTCTCTTTTATTGCTGAATAATATTCCAATGTGTGTGTGTGTGTGTGTGTGTGTGTATACCACATTTTTTATCCATTCATCTACTGAAGGGCATCTAGGTTGGCTCTAAAATTTAGCTATTGTGTGGCTGTGTCCCTGTAGTATGTTGTCTTTAAGACCTTTGGGTATAGATGGAGAAGTGGGAATAGCTGGGTCGAATGGTGGTTCCATTCCCAGCTTTCCAAGGAATCTCCATTCTGCTTTCCAAATTGGCTGCACCAATTTGCAGAACCACCAGCAATGTATGAGTGTGCTTTTTCCCTCACATCCTCGACAACACTTATTATTGTTTGTGTTCTTAATAGCTGCCATTCTGACTGCAGTGAGATGGAATCTTAGAGTAGTTTTGATTTACATTTCTCTAATTGCTAGAGATATTGAACATTTTTTTTCATATATTTGTTGATTGATTGTATATCATCTTCAAAGAGGTGTCTGTTGAGTTCCTTGGCCCATTTATTCATTGGGTTATTTGTTGTTGTTGTTGTTGTTTTGGTGTAAAGGTTTTTGAGTTCTTTATATATTCTAGAGATTAGGGCTCTATCTGATGTGCTTGTGGTAAAGATTTGCTCCCATTCTGTAGGCTCTCTATTCACCTCACCAATTGTTTCTTTTGCTGAGAAGAAGCTTTTTAGTTTGAATCCATCCAATTTATTGATTCTTGGTTTTAATTCTTGTGCTATAGGAGTCTTATTAAGGAAGTTGAGACCTAATCTGACATGATGGAGATTTGGGCCTACATTTTTTCTAATAGGCGCAGTGTCTCTATTTTAATTACTAGGTCTTTGATCCACTTTGAGTTTTGTGCATGGTGAGAGATAGAGGTTTAATTTCTTTTTGTTGCATATGGATTTCCAGTTTTCGCAGCACCATTTGTTGAAGAGGCTATCTTTTCTCCAATGTATGTTTTAGGCAACTTTGTCTAATATAAGATAACTAATTGTGTGGGTTAGTATCTGTGTCTTCTATTCTGTACCATTGGTCTACAGGTCTATTTTGGTGCCAATACCATGCTGTTTTTCTTACTCTTGCTCTTTAGTATAGTTTAAGGTCTGGAATAGTGATGCCACCTGCTTCACTCTTCTTGCTAAGGATTGCTTTAGCTATTCTGATTCTCTTATTTTTCCAGATGAATTTCATGACTAATTTTTCTATTTCTATGGAGAATATCATTTTGATGGGGATTGTATTGAATCTATATAGTGCTTTTGTAGTAGTATGGTCATTTTGACAATATTAATTCTGCCTATCCAAGAACAAGGAAGATCTTTCCATTTTCTAATTCTTCTTTAATTTCTTTCTTCAGAGTTCAGTAGTTTTTGTTGTAGAGGTCTTTCACCTCTTTTTTTTAGGTTGATTCTCCCAAGTATTTTTTTTAGGCTATTGTAAATGGGGTAGTTTTCCTAATTTTGCTTTCAGAGGATTTGTCACTGATATACAGAAATGCCTTTGATTTATGGGTGTTGATTTTGTATTATGCTCCTTTGCTGAATTCATTTACTAGTTCTAGAAGTTTTCTGGTGGAATTTTTTGAGTCTTCTAGGTATAGAATCATATTGTCAACAAATAGCGCTAATTTGAGTCCTTCTTTTCTATCTGTATCCCTTTGATTTCTTTTGTCTATCTAATTGCTCTGGCCAGTGTCAAGAACTATGTTAAACAGAAGTGGTGAAAGAGGGCATCCCTGCAGTTTTTAGAGGGAATTTTAGAGGGAATACTTACTTAAATTTTTCTCCATTAAGAATGATGTTGGTCTGGGTCTTAGCATAGATAGCTTTTAGAAAGTTGAGATATGTTTCTTTTATCCCTAGTTTTTCTAGTGTTTTGAACATAAAGGGTGATGTATTTTTGTCAAATGCTTTCTCTGCATTTATTAGGATGACCATATGGTTCTTATCTTTCAGTCTATTCATGTGATGAATTATATTTATTGATTTCCATATGTTGAATCAAACTTGCATCCCTGGGATGAACCCCACTTGATCATGGTGCACAATCTTTTTGATATGTCTTTGTATTTGATTTGCCAGAATTTTATTGAGAATTTTTGCATCTATGTTCTTTAGAGATATTGGTCTGAAGTTTTCTTTCTTTGATGTGTTTTTGCCTGGTTTTATAATCAGGATGATATTGGCCTCATACAATGAGTTTGGAAGTGTTCCCTCTTTTTTTATTTCCCAAAATAAATTGAAGAGTATTGGTATTAATTCTTCTTTAAAGGTCTTGTAGAACTTGGCTATGTGTCCATCTGGTCCTGAACTTTTATTGGTTGGTAGGTTTCTGATGGTGTCTTCTATTTTATCGCTTGAAATTGATCTGTTTAAATTGTGTATATCATCCTGATTCAATTTGGGCAAATCATATAACTGTAGAAATTTGTCAATGCCTTTGATATTTTCTATTTTATTGGAGTACAAGTTTTCAAAATAATTTCTAATTATCTTCTGTATTTATGTAGTGCCCATTGTGATATTTCCTTTTTCATCACATATGTTAGTAATTTAGGTTTTCTCTCTCCTTCTCTGCATTAGCATGGCTAAGGGTCTGTCAATTTTATTTATTTTTTCAAAGAACCAACTTTTTGTTCTTTCATTTTTTTCAATTGTTTCTTTTGTTTCAATTTCATTAATTTCAGCTCTGATTTTAATTACTTCCTGTCTTCTACTGCTTTTGGTGTTGATTTGTTCTTCTTTTTCTAGGGCTTTGAGATGTAATGTTAAGTCATTATTTTTTGTGTGATTACATATTTTGTACCATTGATACTAGGGGACCACCTACAAGTTCATTTGATAAAAGGAATTTGCCATTGGTGTGTTGTTTTCTTTTTATCCTCATATTTTTTTATTAACTCTGAAGTCTTACTGTCAACAATATGATTTGCATATTTCCACTAGAATGTGTGCAATAATGAATAATGCTCCTGTACTTTTCTCTCTTCTCCCTCATTAGTATTTCATATAACCAATTTTTTTTCCTCACAGAAATATTATTTTATAATTGTTCTGGGAAAAAAAAAACTATTGGTTCACAAAAGACCCCTGTGATTTGTCTGAAGCAGAAGTCTTGACAATGTTTCATAATTAAAACTGCCACTGGGACCAGAAGTGAGTAGATCAAAGGTCCAATAAAATTCAGTACCCAAGCTTATGCAAGATGATCACTACTTGAAGAAGCAATGGTTCCAATCTATTCAGCATATTCAAACTCATTGCACATGTCTATTGTACAATTCTAAATTGAAATATTTATGTTAATATTTTCTTTAGTACTATCAAGCTTTAATAGACCAACTCTAAGCCAAAATCTCTGCTTCTGTTGGCTGGGCAATTTGTCATTAGACAATAGTAATGATAAAGTGCACTTAAACAATAAAAAGTCAATAAAAACAAATGTATGTAATAAGCACATGATATCAAGACACATTAGTTGAGATGAATTGCATCCTGTTAACTGGATATTAGCTGTCATGATGAATCTACCTCATCCTCATAGTGTACAGGCAAACTTTGAGGGCATAATGATTGGTGAGAATTTAAAAGATTTCCCATGAAATTGATAGGTAATTTTGCATTTATATCTAAGAATTTTTCACAAGTAAATTTGTTTTATTGATTTTTTTCTTTCCTTTTTTTGGAGGGTGGTGAGTATGGGGGATTGAATTCGGAGGCACTCTACCACTGAGCCACACCCCCAGCCCTATTTTGTATTTTATTTAGAGACAGGGTCTCAGTGAGTTGCTTAGCACCTCACCTTTGCTGAGACTGGCTTTAAACTCACAATCTTCCAGGCTCAGCCTCCCAAGCTACTGGAATTACAGGTGTGTGCCACTGTACCTGGCTGATGTTTTTTCTTTGATATCACCAAATAGCCTGGACATTTAGTAAGCCAGAAGGGCATTTTGAAGAGCATGCATCAAGAAATACTAGATTAGAATAGTGGTTTCCAGGGTCTTTTAATCATATAGCTTTTCCAATGAAATCTCGATTATACATGTTTACCTATTCATAATACATTATATATATTAGCTTCTCCCCCAACATTTCATGTACCTTCAAAGTAAAATCTACCTCAAAGTAAAAATTTAAAAAGATGAAGACAAAATAAATGATGCTTTAAAAATAATTTTATGTTAAACATTACACAAAACTTACTTTCCAATATTTATACATATATATTCTTAGTTAATCCATGTTTTTAAATATACTTCATTATTTTTGAAAACATTGTCAATCCTCTGTGATATAGAGATTAAACAGATCAGTTCTAATTTCAGTATATTTTGTTCTAGGACTAAATTGATTATTCTAACATTACTGAAACGATTCCTCACAAAAACATACAGATCCCAAAGAAGAAAGTACATATTTGACCATACTTAAACATTTTTTGTCAACATTTTTCAGATCTTACGGCCAAATATAATTGCTGGTTGAGTAAAAAAATGATTTTTGTTGTTATTTCTTTGTGCTTTCCTTATTAGTATTGCCTTTAATCTATGGTTTCTTCCCAAGAGTCTTTTCAAGAGATTAATTGAGAATAATAGTATGGTTAGAATTATATAATCTGTAAATTCACTTAACCAGTCCCCATGAAGTAGTGCATAGTGATATGCCAGAATTCATTGAAGGTGCAAGTGAAGGTACGAGGGACAGTCACTTCACTCTTATTTCAGGAGGTAATGTGATTTGGAATCAAATTAAGTCATGTGTCAACTATCTGCAAAGTTTATTGAGACCATTCCTACCATCAAGATGCACCGTGTTCGACTTGACAACTTGGTCGGCAAGATCTGCTGTGGAGATCAGTATGACAAATAAACATTGTCAGGTTTAGCAACATAAAAGGAAGCTCTGGAGAGGAGGGCAAGATGGCAGAGTAGAGGAAGGAGGCACTTTGTATCTGTTCTGCTGTTCAGAATTTGAACGACAGGGATGCAGCTTTATTGCGAGGTGGGTGTCTGAAGAAAACCATTGTCATCTATCATTATTTGTCGAGAAGCCCAGAGATCTGAGCCCTGCAGGGTAAGTGGCCTCGTGTCACTGCAAAGTGGGGACAACACAAAGGGGAAGAGAAACAGCAGACAAAGTTGGCACACAAAATGCGCTCTGTGTTTCTCAACCTTTAAGTGAAGATCAGTGGGGGAGATTCTGCCCAAAGACTTTGTGTTAAAACTTGTTCCTATGGGAATCTGAGAGTCTTTAGCTTATAATTCCACTCTCTTTCAGTTTACTGTGTGACCTAAGGTGCACCTGGCAAATCATGATCCCAAAAGAGTTATATTAGTGGATCCAGGGGGATTCACGGCAGAAATCCAGAGGGGAAAGCAACCTGCTCTTCCTTTGAACCCTGCAGTATGTGAATGACCACTGGAAAAGAATCGGAGAAATTGTCCAGGCAGGCAGGCATGGATACACTGGGGACAAGAGTACAAACTGATCTCTTTTTGATCTCTGTGGCATGAAGGACCAGCTGAGAAGGATCAGGAGATTGATCAGGTGGGTGTGATTACATTTGGAACAAAGGCTTGGAAATTCATACTTACAGGCTATAGGGAACCTGCCATGCATCACATACACAAGCTGGTCTGTCACTATGCTCCATGAATAGAACTATGGGGAGATGCCTCAGAAGCCCAGAGAATATTGCCATCTACTCAGCCAAAGCCCTAGGGATGCAAGGATTTAAGTATTCTGGAGTACATACCCCCAAAGAAGGCCCAAGGTTCCATTTAGAACTCATCTCCAGTAATGCAGATAGATTTCTGCATTACTCCCATGTAGGAAGAGCAGCAATCTAATATATCTGGACAAAATCCCCATAAAAGGTACTTCCAATTCCACACTATCATAGAAGCTCCACAAGAGTAAATCAAAACAGCAATTTCAAAACCAGCACATGGAATCTGCAAAGCTGAGAAGAGTGAGCAATTCTTGTACTTGAAACAGGTGATTTGAGCTCTGGGATTAGGAGCCTGGCTGATACTGGAAGGGTGTGGGTGGAGCAGAGTCCTGAGACCAATTAAAACTGGGCCAAATCTGATGAACCCTAAGTAATCCATCCTAAGCCTACAAAGTACTAGAGGATAGACTGATGCATTCCACTCTCCTCCCCAAGCACATTGTCTGAGATTTCCAGGAAGGATGGCATTAGAGCTGTCCAGATCAGAAAGGAGTGAAACCCTGCAGTGAAACTTGACATATGGACTCCCCTTACAATTTTAACCAAAATTGGGTCAGAGCTGAGGATAAAAAAATTGCACAGTAACTGAAGCCCCATAAAAAAATCATCCCACCTTAAAAGTCTGACCAAGAATAGTACCTTAGTTGGCTGTCAAAGATCTTTATTCATAAGTATTTTTAAAGATTTATTAGTATATAAAAACTAGTATAAGACATTGTTACAAAATGGGGATTAGTATCTCCTCTCTATGTGGTATTAGACACTGGACATACCAGCAAGTTCAAACTAAGAGAAAATACTGACATGAAAACATTTGCCCAACCCAGGACACACATTCAAGAGAAAGCAACTCACTAAAAATCCCTTATATGAAAGTAGAAGAGAGAATCATCCAAGAAAATGGGTAGAAATACTAACAATAAGAAAAACCAGGGAAACAAGCCACCTTCAAAGGATCACAACACAACTAACTCCATGAACACCACCATAGAGGAAATAACATAAAACAATTTTAAAAGTTCATGATTAAAATGTTCAATGAAGATCTAAGGAAAGAAAGAAGAGAACATACAGGAAGTGAAGAATCATTTCAACAGAGATAGAGATTATGAAAAAAAGAAAAGAAACATAATAAAAAGAAAAGAAACAACATAAGAATCATAATAATCCTGGAAAAGAAAGACTCTATAAATCAAATTAAAAATTCAGTTTAAAGCATCATCAATAGATTAGACCACTATGAAGGCAGATTCTCAGACCCTGAAGACAAGTGTATAACCTTGAAAATAAAGTTGACAATAAAAAACAAGGTAATAAGAGACCATGATTAGAATATTCAAGAAGTCTGAGGTAACATTAAGAAATCAAATCTAAGAATCATTATCACACGTGAAAGAATGGAAATAAAAACTAAAGGAATGCAAAAACTTTACAATGAAGTAATATCAAAAACTTTTGCAAACCTTAGGAATGTGATAGACATTACAATTATAAGACTCATTTAGAACCCCAAATAGATAAGATAAAAGATTCTCTCTAAGCCACCTTATAATTAAAATACCTAACATACGAAACAAGATTAGAATTCGAAAAGCCACAAGAGAAAAATGGCAGCTCTCATTTAGAGGTAACCCAATTATAATTTGTACTGATTTCTTAGCTCAGACCCTAAAAACCAGAACGGCTTAAAATAATATATACTAAGTCCCGAAAGAAAATGAGTGCCAGCCAAGATTGCTATATTCAGCAAAACTATCCTTCAGAATTTAAGATGAAATAAAAATTTTCCACAATAAGCAAAAACTAAAAGAATTCATACCCACTATACCAACACTACAAAACATACTCCATGAGATATGTTCGTGCTGAAGCAATGAAAAATAAATACCAGAGCAAGTTTATGGGTGAATCTTGCTAGAAGAATAATTACTTTAAGGAGAATAAAATCTGGATGAAGGATCAGGAATAAATCAAAATGGAAGGAAACAAAAATCATCTCTCTGTAATATATTGAATATAAAATGTGTAAACTCTCCAATCACATAAATTGGTAGAACAGATCAAAACCCAAGACCCACCATATGTTGTTTACAGGAGACTCACATTATAGGCAAAGATATTCACAGGCTGAAGGTGAATAGATGGAAAAAGATGAACTATGCAAAAGGGGAGTCAAAGAAAGCAGAGTTGGCTACTCTCATGACTGACAAAGTAGATTTCAAGCCAAAATTAATTAGAAGAGACAAAGAAAGTCACTTCATACTGGTTAAGGGAATCATGCAACAAGAAGATAAAATGAATATTTATGCCTCAAACAATGGTATGCCTATGTACATAAAACAAACCCTTCTCAATATAAAGAATTGAATAGACACCAATACAGTTATACTGGGTGATTTCACAGTAGATAGGTCATCCAGACATAAGCTAAACAAAAACTTTCAGAACTAAAATATATTATTAATCAAATGGAAATAATAAACATCTTTAGACTATTCCATCTATCAATAACTGAATTCACTTTCTTCTCAGCTCCACATCTAAAATAGATCATATTTTTAGACACAAAGCATGCCTTTGCAAATACAAAAAATAGAGATTATTTCTTGCATCCTATAGATTATAATGGAATGAAATTGGAAATTAATAACAAGATAAAAATCATTTTAACACCTGGAGATTAAATATTATATATTTTTTGATATTGTGGATTGAACTCAACCACTGAGCCACATCCCCAGACCCTATTTTATATTTTATTTAGAGACAGGGTCTCACTGAGTTTCTGAGTGCCTCACCGTTGCTGGGGCTGGCTTTATAACCCATGATACTCCTGCCTCAGCCTCCTGAGCCACTGGGATTACAGGCATGTGCCACCGTGCCTGGTGTATATGTTGTTTTTACACTGAGAAATTTCTTCTGTATTTAATCTCTCTTGTACCTTATTATACACAGCTCAAGCGAGACAATTGATACTTCCAACTTGCTGCCTTATAACTTATTAGCTGGATCTAAAAATTCATTAAGTATGTTATTTAGTTTCCAAGTTATTTTTTTCCCCTTTGTTACTGGGGACTGCCACCATGCCCAGCAAATATTACACTTTTAAAGATGAATGGGTCATAGAAGATATCAGGGGAGAAATGAAAAGTTCATAGAAACAAATTAGAATAGAGAAACAACATACCCAACCCTCTGGGATAGTATGAAGGCAGTTCTAAGAGGACAGTTACAGCATTGAGTGCCTATATTAAAAAAAACAAAAAGATCCCAAACAAATAATCTAATACTATTAGAAAAGTAGTAAACTTAGAAAAGGAAGCAAAAAAATTCATTCCAAAATCAGTAGAATACAGAAAATAAATGAAAAGTAGCAGAATACAAGATCAACACTCATAAATCAATAGCTTTCCTATACTTCAATAGTGGTTCTGCAGAGGAAGGAATCAGGAAAACCATTTCTTTCACAATAAACTCAAAAAATATTTGGGAATTAATCTAAACAAAAAGGTGAAACATCACTACAATAAAACTATAAAACACTGAAGAAAGAAATTGAAGAAGACCTTAGAATATGAAAAGACCTCCTATTTCTTGAATAGGCAAAATTAATATTGCCAAAATGGACATCCTACCAAAAGCAATAAACAGGTTCACAGAATTAAGAAAAAAACAATGCTTAAATTCAATTGGAAAAATAAGAGACCTAGAGCAGCCAAAACAGTACTGAGCAAAAAAGTAATGCAGGAGGCATCACAATACCTGATCTGAAATTATATAGAATTATACTATCATAAACAACATGATATTGGAAACCAAATAAGCATGAAGACCAATGGATAAGAATAAAAGAGACAAATCCACATCCTTACAGCCTTTGGATACCTGACAAAAGTCTCAAAAATATGTGTTCAAGAAAAGATAGTCTTTTGGTTGGGGATATGGCTCAGTTGGTAGAGTGCTTGTCTCACATGCCACAAGTCCATGGGTTCATTCCCCAGCACCAAAAAACAAACAAAAAAAGATAGCCTTTTAACAAAAGGTGCTGGGAAAACTGGATATCCATATGCAGAAGAATGAAAGTTGATTCTTACCTTTCACATTGCATAAAATTCATAGCAAAGTGGATCATAGACTTACAAATTAGACCAGAAATTTTGCAACTGCTGGAAGAAAACACAGGGTCAACACTCCAACATACTGGCACAGGCACCGACTTCCTTAACAAGATCTTTAAAGTTCAAGAAATAAAACCAAGAATCAATATATGGGACAGCATCAAATTAAAAGGCTTCTGCACAGCAAAAAAAGGATGATTAAAAGTATGAAGAGAAAGCCCACAGAATGGGAGCAAACTTTTTCCAGTTACTCCTCTGATAGAGGATTAATATCCAGAATACATAAAGAACTCAAAATCTTAACACCAAAGAAAACCATGGTCATTAAATGGGCAAAACAAACAATAAACCTAAACCGACATGTCTCAAAAGAAGAAATACAAATGTCCAACAAACATGTGAAAAAAATGCTCATCAAAATTACATTGAGGGCCTGGGGTTGTAGCTCAGTGATAGAGCACTTGTCTAGCATGGGTGAGGCACTGGATTTGATCCTCAGCACCACATAAAAAGTAAAAAAATAAAATAAAGTTATAATTTTTTTAAAAAACTACATTGAGATTTTTTTTTACCTTGCTCCAATTAGAATAGTAATCATCAAGAATACAAATTTATAATAAATGGCGGCAAGGATATGGGCGAAATGGTACACTCATACATCATTGGTGGGAGTGAAAATTAGTACAACCACTTTGGAAAGCAGTATGGAGCAGTAAGGACAGGAACAGAACCACCATGTGACTCATATATCCCACAGTTTGGTATTTACCTCAAAGAACTAAAATCAGCATATTATAGTGATACAGGTACATCAATATTTATAGCAGCATAATTCACAATATTCTAGTGAAAGAACCAGTCCACATGCCTGTCAAAAGATGAATGGATAAAGAAAATGTGGTTTATATACACAATGTAGTTTTACTCAGCTATAAAGAAGAATAAAATTATGGCATTTGCCAATAAATGGATGGAATGGAGAACATAATGCTAAATGAAATAAGCCAGACTCAGATAGTCAAGAGTTAAATGCTTTCTCTCATATAAGGAAGCTAGAGCTTAAAAAAAATGGTGTAAAAGTGGGGGAACACCTTGAAAATGGAAGGGTGATCAGAGGAAAGGAAAGGATAAAGGGGTCCAGGGGAGGGGGGAAGGATGGGAAAGGGGAGAAACAGTGGGATGAGGTTGACACAATTATGCTGTGTATATGTGTGAATGTACCATGATGTATTCCACTTTATATGTCCCTATAAAACACCAGTTTATAAAAACAATAAATAGGGAAAGCCAGGGAAGTAGAGAATGAGGAATTGGGGGCAGGGAGGAAGGAGGAGGTACTAGGGACTGAAATGGAACAAGTTATATTCCATGCCTGTGAGATTATGTCAAAATGAACCCCACTATTATGTATAGTTAAATATATTAATAAAAATGGAAGCTTTGATTTATGTCAACTGATGAATTTTACAGGTTGGATGATTAAAAGAACTCAAGAGGTCCTTCCTGGTATACCCATGTAAGCTCTAATGAAGGTAAAGGAGATGGTATAACAGAAGAAAGAAGACACAGATGTCAAAGAGGTACAGGACTTTCTGGCTCAGCTCTCATGTTCCTTTCTCAGGTGCATAGAACTTGCTTTGTCCCTGAATTATAAAGTAGCTTTGATCTCAGGGAAACCAGAGTTCCAAGTGGGGAAATGTCTTTTATATTGTTCTGGCCATGTTTCTCAAAACTGGCTTTATGATGAGGCTTAAAAGCAGAAACCAAGAGAACTGGCAGAAACCAGGTGCAAACCATCAATCTATACTTTTTCTGTAAACAGTGCTGATAAGCTGGCACAGGTTGCCCTTCGGTTTGTTGGGGACCCTAGCTCAGGACTATTTTATAACTAGTTAACACATTTCATTTGAGTTTGGCCAAGGATCAACCCTGTAACTAAAAACATCTCTGGACATAAATACAGGGTTGCAACAGAATAGCTGGAATTAACTTTGTTCTACCATCCACCCCTCTGACCCTTAATTACAAATTGGTCATCATTATTATTCTTTCTGCATTTTTATGACAATTGTAAAGAAAAAGCAGAAAGATAAATACCAAACTTCTACTCTTTGTATCAATCAATGAGACTTAGTATTACTTTGAAGAAACATTTTGGCTTTTCAAAAATATTCCAGCATAAATTACAAAGTGTTCATCATCACATATAAGCTTGACAATTCTCTCTCCCTCTCTCTCCCCCCCATCTCCCCCTTTCTCTCTCTCTCTCTCTCTCTCCCTCCCTCCCTC
>NW_026000057.1:2004768-2051268 GCF_001458135.2 Marmota marmota marmota | reverse complement strand
CAATCCTTCTCTCTCTCTCTCTCTCTCTCTCTCTCTCTACCCCCCCCTCCCTGCCTCCCTCTCCCCCTCTCCTCCCTCTCTCCCCCTTTCTCACTGACAAATTTTCATGAGAAGAGTTTTAGAGTATAGAGACTGGGGAAGTAAGGAGAAAGGCCAAGTCAGAGATGCAGAGCAAATTCTAACATGTGAGTCCCCTACTAGATGACTGTCTGAAGAAGGCCAGGGGAGGATAATCAAGACTGGCTTGGCACAAAGGAGATGAGGAAGTAGGAAGGAGAGAGCCTCCTCCATCCTGGAACCTTAGTTCAGAGGCAGTGCCTCTTTTTTCATAGAACATTTTTGAGTAAGCAGAACCTCAGGAAATCAGGCACTAAAACAAGATTCACTCATTTGAATTTACAAAAAGGGTTTTGTACCTAGATCTCAACTAGGACACAAAAGATGCAATTAGTTCTTTCATTTAGTTGCCCATTCACTTTCACTGATTCAATATGTAACTATTAAGTACCCACCATGTGTCAAAAATTAAGTGAGGAATACATAGGGATGAACAAGCCAGATGCAATTAATATTCCCACAGTTTACCATGATTTTAGGCTGGTGAGCTCCTGATATCCATCTGTTTTAGTTCTTCCCAGATAGGAATAACATTGGTCCTAAAGTAGGAAGGACGCTGAAGGAGAGGGTTTAGCATCCATAACTTAGATATGTGCGGGGAACATCCAGCAGATCATTGCATTGCCTGCCTCTTCAGAACAGGGACTAAGAAATTGTATAATTTGTGTTAAAAATCTAAATTCCTAGAGAAAACTCAGCCTCCCAAGTCTTTTATCGGCATTATAGCGTTGTGTCTTGATGTAACTGGCTGTTTCAAAATTCCACTTGACTTCGTTATTATGGACCTGGATAGAATGCACCACAAACTGAGAAAACGCATAAGCCTCTGCTCCATTGATGGGTGTTTTTAAAATAGGTGCTTAACAAATGCTGGGCTCAAGCACGCAGATCTGCTGTCACAAACCTTAATGTCGTACTTCTGCCTCATCATTCAATATGATAAATACTTACTATATTTAAGCTCTATGGGTTAAGAGATTTACACTTCAAGATAAATGTCTTCTACCAATGACAGAAATGTAGCTTTCATGCTATCTCACTCCCTGGGGCTTTCTGAAGCTGATTTATTTATTTCACTTTACCTTATATTTAATACTAAGCCAGTGAGCACCAATATGTGCTGTTGCACTTGAAAACAGTAAAATCAGAAACCTTACTACCCAAATTTCTTGTTGCTTAATGTTGAGGGAAAGAGCCTTTATTTCCATTTCATTAAAACTTTGACTGCTCCTTCACTCTCTTAAATAAAATAAAATTTCATGGAATTAGCGGACAGTTTTTAAGACTCTTATGCAAATTGGTAGCAGAGCTTAAACAGTTATAAAAGAAGCTGATAACTATGGAAAATATGAAAAACAGGAGTGCTTTTACTTATATACACATATGTGACTGCATTTAAAGGTCAAACATGAACCAATAGATTATTTTTAGAAGAAAATGAGGTTTTAAAGTATGTGTAGTGATCAGAAATGAAATCAGAATCTTTGGGAAGAAAATTTAAGTGGAGAAAAGGCCAAAGAAATATATTGGGGCCTCAGGAAAAAAAAACTGGAATAATAGATCATTGTATAATAATCAGAATATGAAGGATAAAAAAAGAAGGCAGCAAGTGAGAAACAGTGTACCCATGACAACTTGGGTTGTTCCTGTTTTCCTTTGTTAGAGACAATCTCACCACCAGGCTCAAATCTATAATAATAGCTCCTTGTCACAAGGAAGTCATTCTATCTATGTTTCAGAAATGGAGATCATGTTCTCAAAAGCCATACTTAAATAGTATCTCAAAAAACAATGGTACATTTTAAGTTAAAAAGCACAAACAAATCAGAGCTTTGCTGACTCTGGAAATCCTTGGCTTATTTTTCATTTGTTTCAATTATAGAACCTAATTAAACAATGATCCCTGCATATTTCATTCTAAGAATTACTGTGCAGCAGATGCCAAGGTTAATTATTGGGCAATTGAGACTGCCATGAGTGGGGAACGTTGAAATTAGGTTCATATGCAAGAAAGTGTGAATTTGCACTTTTTGTGATGTGTGAAGACATATCAGAAGTGCATATGGCTACAAATAAACAATGAGAGTTGGAAAGCTCTGCACTCAGTATTTCTAGCTGGGCTTGGCCTGCTACCGCTATTTCCCAGGGAGAAAGCTTAGCAGGCTTGTCTCAATGCTGGGGTGAGGTCTACATTTAGGTGTGGACTCTCCATTCTAGACAAGTGGACAATAGTGAACGAGAACCTACTACATAGAGCACAACTTGACTACAGGGGATCGGAGAAACTTTGAATTTGGAATCAAATAAACCTGGTTTGCCTTTGTAATCTTAGGTGGGTTACATAAACTCTGTGGTTCTTGGTGTCTATAAAATGAAAATGTTGGATTCAATAATCTTTAACGTTTTTACTGAACTCTAAATTCTGCAACTAGTTTCTAAATTCTGTAGTTAGTAGTACCCTTTCTGACCAATTCTTTTTTATTGTGAAAGCACAGTTAGGTTTCACTTTTGGCCACTGGCACTTCATGAGTTAGACTGATTTTGGATAGTGATGATACTATATTCAGACCATTTAGCTGTAATAAAAGAATTTGTTCCAATTCTAATATTAAATTATCACATAGCTCAACATTTCAAAACAAACAATGCAATTTATCAATGTATAAATCTTCTTGCTCACACTGTGGGCTTCCTGAATTAATGAGACATTATGAACTATAGCGCCATTTAAGGAGCAACTCTCTCAGGACCACCACTCAATGATAACTTAATTTGTGGTTTCTTGGTACCCCAGAGACCTCATTTTGAAAGGTAGTTGAGTGAATTCTCTTAGAAAACAAAACACAATTAAATAGGAGAGCAGCCACCACACATAAAACACCAGCTGGTTTGTAGTCTGTAGTGAGTATTCTCAGATGTCCAACTTGAATCATTTCTGCCACCACGGAATTTCAGTTAAGAAATGGTTCTTGAGTAGACATATGACCAAGGAATAATTTTCCTGGTAACTGAAAGTTTCATATACTTTCCAAAATCCATTTTATAAATTACATTTCATTGAACTGTTACAGACAATTGCGGGAGCATTTGTCCTGATAGAAAGGAATGGACAGGTCTATATATTTCCTGAATCAGTTAGGATTTGTTGTTGTTACAGTTGATAGAAAATCCAACAGTAGCTGTTGTTTAAAAAAATAAATGTGGGTTCATCTTTTGGGTAAAATTCTGGAGTAGACATTTTATATGCTAACTTTGTTCTCTGGTCAGACAGCATCTAACCTTTTTTACTCTCATATATGACTTGCATTATAAGATCTTTTTATCTCCAAGAAGTTTACTGTAGATCCAACCATGTTATTTGCATTCCAGACAAAAAGAAGGAGGGGAGAAGGAGAAGAGAAACATAGTTACCTTTAGGGACATTTCCTAGACCCTGCAGACATAGCTCTACTTATATCACATTGATCAAATTTAGTCACTTGGCAATATCAAATTTCTATTTAGACTGGAAAATGTCATTATTTATGGTATTAATGTGTTCAGCTAAAATGTAGGGATTCTAATAGAAAGGCAGAATCCATGACTGAATATTAAAGGTATCAGGGGACACCTACTGTCAATCAGACCAAAAAAAACAAAGCTACAAAATATGTAAAGTAAACTTTTCCCCTTGATTGTTAGCTGGTAGTTCAGAAAAAAAAAATCAACAAAGTGGATAAACCACTAGCCAACAAAAGTGGATAAGCCCCTAACTAACTTAATCCAAAAGGTGAGAAAATATAAATGCACAAAATTAAAAATAATCTAATAATGTAAGAAAGCACAAATATACAAAATAAGAAATGATATTATGAGAGAACTTTTGTAATAGAAAATAAAGGATGAGATTAGTTTGTATAACTCCTCTATGAAAATACATTTGAAAACATAAATGATCAATTTTTGATGTAATTGTTCTCCCTAAGATATAAAGCCCAAACAGATAAATTTTTACAAAACAATTAGAGAAAGTTGTAGAGGAATTACCAAACAAGGCTCAGATGATTCCAAAGAAAACTTGTATCAAACCTTAAACACCACATCATCCTAATGGTATAAAAATTACTTAAAAATATATTTAAAAAATGGAAAACTTCACATTACTATTTTAACAGAATGCCATAGACTGAGTGGTTTATAAACAACAGAAATTTGTTTTTCACAGCTCTGGAGACTGGGAAGTTGCTATGGTTTAGATCTGGAATGCTCCTCAAAGGCTCATGCATTGAAGGCTTGGTCTCAAGTGCAGCAATGTTCAGAGATGGACTTTTGGTAAGTCATTGGATCTTAGGAGTTCTGACCTCCTTAGCAGATTAATACGTTGATGGATTCATAATTTATGGCATTATTGGGAAGTGGTGGAAACTGTAGGGTATAGGATGTAGCTGAAGAGAGTAAATCCTAGGGGGTATGCTCTTGGGGACTATATCTTGTTCCTGGCCCCTTCTGCTCTCTCGATCTCTCTCTCTTTCTCTCTTCTTCCTGACTGCTGTGAGGTGAGCTGCTTTTTTTCACCATTTCCTCTGCCAGGATGTTCTGCTCACATCAGGCACAAAGCAATGGAGCCAGATGATCATGGACTGAAATCTCTGAAACCATGAGACAAAAGAAATATTTTGTTTTTCTTGGGTATTTCATCGTACTGATGAAAAACTAACACAGAAGTGCAAGACCAAACTGCCAGAAGATTTGCTGTATGATGAAGGCCCAAGTCCTGAATCACAGTCTGTCTTTCTATGATTTCACATGTCAGAGGGACAAGGGAACTCTCTTCAGCTTCTTTAAGTGCAATTATTCCATCCATGAAGGCACAAGCCTTAGGACCTAATCACTTGCTGAAGGCACCACCATTACTTTTAGATCAGGATTTTGACACAATTAATTTTGGAGTGACATAGACATTTAGTTAATGCTTCTAGAAAAGGTGAATCTACATAGAAGGACAGATAATGACTGCCAGGAACTGAGAGTCAGGGATTGTAGGGCGTAGATTCTAATTTACAGATTTCTTTTTGGAGTGAAAAAATTTTGGAATTATATTTCTATCTGGAAATAGGTGGTGGTAATGCTTGCAAAATTTTTGAATTTACTAAAACCACCAAATTAGGCACATTACAAAGGTTAATTATATCTTGACAATTTTTTTTAATGAGAGGGAAAGTCCAAAAAACAGATTATAAAATCTGCAAATGATATAAAGAAATAATTCATTTTTTGCTTTTATTTTGTATGTTTTAATTTATGCAATTTTAAATGTCCATTAAAAATATTCTTCTCAATAAGAATAACAATTTGGATTTACCTCTCTTTTAGAATCCATTTTGTATCCTTATGTATTTTCTGGAAAAGCAATTAATTCATCTAGTTTTCATATTTATTTGAACATAGTTAAGTCTGTAATTTTTCTATGAAATATTCTGAAATGTTAATTTATTTCTTGAATCAGGTTAAGACTATATTGTTCAAAATTGGTCCCTAAACCAGCAACAGATCTAGAATTTGGTTAGCAATGCAGAATCTCAGACCTGGCTCTCCATCTACCTAGTCCAGGTCTTTACTTCAACATCTGATCTCTTTTCTGTGGTTCAAGAGCTTTGCTGTTTTATAGATTTCCCTGGACATTTGGGAAGACAACATTGACTTCTCAAAAATTGTTATTTAGAGTCTATATACCCTTACTAATATCATTTTTCTCCTTGATCTCTCATAGAATAGGAAGTCAACATCCTTCTATCTTGTTTCTACTTTCCTGGTGTTTCCTATAGCTTTGGCTTTATTAATACCGGTGCCATATATATATATATATATATGCATAAATTCATGAGAGTTCATTGTGCATTATACATTTTATCACTATAAACTGTCTACCATGCCTTGTTTAAAACTATGCAATTTCATGAATGCAATTCTCACCTTCAGTCCTTTCTCATTGGCCCCTTCATCCATCATCAGTTCGGTTGGGTTTTATCACCAAGTATTGTTTTCAGGAATGACTCATGGGTGCTATATTCCTCAAATTCTTTACATTGGAATATGTTTGCCTTTATAAAATTCTTGGTGTTATGCATTATTTCTCTGGCAAATTTGTTGAATGCTTCCCTGCATTCTACTATTAATGTTGCTATGAATAATTTTGAGGCCAACCTAATTTTCTCCCTTAAAAGTAAGTCAAGTCTTTTGCTCATGGGCCTAGAAGTTTGCCATCTATCATTCAACTTGCTGCCCTGGGATCCTGTCTTATCTTGCATTTGCCTTAGATATTCTATTTTCACAAAAATAAATAAATTGCCTTACAAATAGTTGCATTAGGATAAAACTGGATGAATTTGATAGACATTTACTACAGAGTAAAAAATTTTCAGCCTCTAGCTTGAAATCTGCTAGCTATGCACATGGAGGGAACAGTTAATGTGCAGTTAAATCTAGAAGTTGCCTGGCAATAACCCATTTCACTTGTCCTGACTTTTTCCATATATAACCCAATAACACTTCCTGTCAAGTTTAGTATGCAGAACATGTGCTGTTGAAGTACACATGCACACTAATGGTAGAAATAGCTCACTCCATTGATCTCTGCTGCTTCCTCTGCCTGGCCTCTTGATATATCATTTGGTTTTACTGTGGATCATAATATTGCCTTTAGATACACAAAAGAACTAAGGAGAGGTTCTTTGTGCTTAAAGCTCCGAGCAAGGACCAATAGGGCTCTGCTGAAGAAAGATCACTGGCTACATCAGGCCAGGATTCCTGGAAATCAGAGTAGCCTGAATGTCTCAGTCCTCATATGTCATTTGGCCTTTGCTCTCCTCTGGCAGCTACATTGCTGATTAGCATCTTCCTTCTCTGCTCCACCCTACCACACCTGCTTCTTGCAAAGCGAAACACTCCTTGCTTAGCTGTGCCTTTTTGGCTACTCTGGACTGTGAAATTGGTCTCAGAGATGTTTAGCTAGTCTTCTAATATTCTTAGGTATAAGCAAGGCTCGTGGCTTACTCGCCCATGGTTTGCCAATTTCTTTTGGAGAGCTCCTTGTGGTACCTGAGATTTGCATAGAAATATGATACTTCACCAAGTCCTTTCTTGACTTAGCCTTAAATGTGTTAGGTATTTTAAAAACTTTTAAGGTTTTTTTTCCTAGGATAACTAAAAATATTTGTTTTTCTCTTTCAAATATTGGTTTTCTCTAGGTTTCAGTGAACTGAAATGAAGAAAGAAACACTTCTATTTTAGCTCTGGTTTCGACCCCAAGTGGGCTTTTTTTTGTCTCTGATTATTCTTCCTGTACAAAGAACTAGGTTTGTCTACTATTTTATTCTCCAAATTCATTCTCCTGCCCACCACCTCCTGTGTCTCTGTCTTTCTCTCTCGCTCTCAACATATATACACATACTTGTACACTCACGGTGTTCATTCCAATCAAAGGGGAAAATGAGTTTCTTTTATAGCATGAAAAAGTAGTAAATACAGGTCAGCAGTGAAACACTCTGTAATTTGGTGGTGAAACAGAATAAGAAGAGATAAACAGTACAAAAAATTGCTGAGATTGTCTTAAGTAATGCTTTTTGAACTCTATCAGCTGAAGTAAGCTTTTTTCTCTCTTTAAATCTCTGTTCCAAATGATTACCTTGCAACTCTGATGTTGCTTAAATAGGGAACAGATTCTGAGTTCCTGTATAAATGGACTCAGAATATTCTTTAAAGGACACTGGACTATGATTTCTCAAGGAATTTTGATAAGAGAATAGATCCATTTCTATTCAACTGCTCTGATACTATCATTCAGAAAATATTATAAACAAGAAAAGGCATCCTGGATCATTACTGAATTGCCCTGTGTATTGGCCTCTTTTTTTTATTGTTGTTGTTGTTTTGTTTTGTTTTGTTTTTAATGTGAGATGGACTATAGAAAACTACTGTAGGTACTTAAATCATAGGGTGAATTTCAGGATAAACCATACTTTATCCAAATCATATGAAAGGTTATGAACCTTTGGAAGGACTTGACATTTACCCTGAATGAAATAGGGAACAATATAGGGTTTTAAGGAGCACAAGATATGAATTAACAAGATATGATAGCTGTACAGAGAAAAAGGATTTGCAAAAACTGGGGGATCAGTTTGAGATAATTCAGATAAAAAAATGATGCTGACTTAGACTGGGCTCATAGCAGTGGGAACAGTAAGTAGTAGGAAAGTTAGGAACATATTTTTAAGAAAGGATTTGCTGATGGATAAGATACAGTATGAGAGAGAGGCGGTGGGGGGAGGGGAGGAGAGGATGTGATAGTTTTGTTCTGAGAAACCATAAGAGTGGTGTTGCAACTACCTAAGATGGGGAGGACTTTAGGAGAGACTGGTCAAGGGGAAAATAACAGGACCTTGCTTTTGGACAAGTTCTATGTTATACAATTATTAGACACCCAAATAGAGTAGGTCACTGGAAGATACGAACCTTGAGTTCAATGGAGAAGCTTGGAGTGGAAATATAATTTGGGTATCGTCAGATCTAAATGGCATTTAAGTCATAAATCTAGGTGAGATCACAGCTAGGGGGTGAATGTGGAAGGAAAGAAAAAGCTTCTTGGACAAACCCTCCAGTCAAGTTTGGGAGGTAAAGAGGGAACATCTGTGAAGACAGAGAAAGCAAAGGGAAAATGAATGTGGGGTCTTGCTTCAAGGCATAAAGAGGAATGGACTGTGCAAACTGCTCTTGATCAGTCATGTAAGGCCAAGACTCAGAGTTAAGCATCAGATTTAGCAACATGGAGATCCTTGGAGACCTTGAGATGAGCTCTTACAGTGTCATGTTTTTAAAATTATTAATACGTCTTTTCCATGAGTATCCAAACACCACAAGAACAGTGTCTTCCTTGTTCACCAGAACAACCATCACTTAATGTAATAAGTACTTGCAAATATTTGTTAAGTGAGTTGTTAGGGTTTAGATATGAGGTGTCCCCCAAAAGCTCATGTGTGAGACGATGCAAGAATGTTCAGCGGTGAAATGATTGAGTTCCAGCTGTTACCTTAATCCACTTAGTGCATCAATTCCCTGGTAGGAATTAACTGGGTGGTCATTATAGGCAGGTAAGGTGTGGCTGGAGGAGGTGGGTCACTGAGGGTGTGTTTGGAGCTTATATTTTGTCTTTGTTGAACAGAGCTCTCTCTCTACTTCTTGCTGGTCATGTCCCAAACTGCTTCCCTCTCTGCCAAGATGTTCTGCCTCATCTTGGGCCCAGAGCAATGGACCTGGCTGTCTATGGACTGAGACCTCTGAAACCATGAGGCCCAAATAAAGTTTTCCTCTTCTAAAATTGTTCTTGTCAGGTCTTTTGGTTAGAGTGTCAAAAAAAAAAAAAACTGACTAAAACCTGAGAGCATTCAATAAAGATGACCACATTTTAGTATTTGTCTCAGAAATACTTCTGAGGTCTAAAGCATGTTTCAAATATTCAGGAGGAATTCTCTCTCTGGGTTTGCAACAGTCACCACCAATTACTAAGTGACCACTACAGACCAAACTGTGAGCTTGGTGTTGGGATTACAAAAATAAATTAGATATGCTGGGAACCACTGTTCCTGTGGCATGCCTGTAATCCCAGTGGCTAGGGAGGCTGAGGCAGGGGGATCACAAACTTAAAATCAGCTTCAGCAACTTAGCGAGGCCCTGTCTCAAAATATAAAAGGGGCTGGGGATGTGGTAAAAGCACCTTTGGGTTCAATCCCTGGTACCAAATAAATAAATAAATTAGATAAAATCATCCTTTTAAGAAGTTTTCATAATTGGGGAGATAAACAAATGAATGGGCCATTAGAATGCCCTTGCATAAATGTAGTGATAAAGTGAAGATGTAGCCGGGGGCGGGTGGACAGGAGTGAGGGTAATGGGAGCATGGAAAGAAAACTTCTCAGAGGCTGTACCTTTAAGGGTATTTGATAGGCATCATCCAGGTGAAGGCATATGGAAAAGGCAAACTGCAGAGAGCATGTACAAGGTGTGTGTGTGTGTGTGTGTGTGTGTGTGTGAGAGAGAGAGAGAGAGAGAGCTGGCATCCTGCAAATAGATGCATGTTCTTTTCATCTTTATTTGCTGTGAACCCACCCTCCCATTTCCTCTAGTTTTGTTGTAGGATTTTAAATCCTTGTCTACTTTGCTTCTTTTCCTTTGCTCAGTTTCTTCTACTTCTTTATTTGTGATTTGTGACTGATCCTCTTTGCAGCATAGTGCTTTTTCTGATTTTCTATATAGATATTTCTTTGATTTAGTCTTGAGTCCATGAATGCCTTTCTCCATATGCAGCTCTGTGTAGTACTGCCTGGACCTTCATTCCTTCTCCATTCTTTCCCTTCACTTCAGAGATGCCTGAGGCTCATACCCTTCCTACTTCCACCCCTATGAGTTCCTTGGAAACTTATTCTTAGTAGAGCACAAGTTTATATCCCAAGTTTCCTACATTGACCATCCTATTAAATACCCCTGAGCATCTCCTATGCCTACCTGGAGCTTCCTCTGTAGCACACCCTTACTTCTTCTGGTGACATATACTCAAGTTTATTTTGCAATATTATCTGTGCATCACCTTTACTGCAATGCATTATCAAAATAAGCCAATTAGGCTACAGTAACATACATCATCAAAATTCATGTTGTTGGGTGTGGTGGCACATGCCTGTAATCCCAGCAGCTTGGGAGGCTGAGACAGGAGGATCACTAGTTCAAAGCCAGCCTTAGCAAAAAGTGAGGCACTAAGCAACTCAGTGTAGACTCTGTCTCTAAATAAAATATCAAAAAGAGGGCTAGGGGTGTGCCTCAGTGGTCTAGTGCCCCTGAGTTCAATCCCTGGTAGCCCCCCCACACCAAAAAATATCCATGTGACCAAAGAAGATAATTCCTTTCACTTGCAAGTTTTTGCATATATAGGTTTGGAAGATAATCTGAGAATGCTGTCCTTGTGCAGGTTCAGCATTCAGGGACTTTTGCTCTTGTAGGGATTCCATTTCAACAATGGGAGCAGGTTCCCATTGGTATAGATGAAGACTATGACCACAGGGCCAGGTAAAAATGGCATTGAAAATGGTACAGTAGCTATTAAATGCTTCCTCCTGAAAGTCATACATGTCATTTCTGATCACATTTCATTAGCGTGTGTCCCTGCTTATACCAAAGGAGGACTGTGCCCTGAAGGAAAGGAAGGCAAGGAATTTTACTGATTGCCAGTATTGTCCACTTTGGGGGACATACTAGTAAGTAGTATTTGAGAGGCAAGCAAAGTAAATCTTGCTGTTATTCTTTATCATCAATAAGTTACTTATTTGATAAATGAAGTAATGTATTTCTGCTATTATTTTCTCAGCTATAAAATAATAAGGAATAATAAGGACACCTCTCTTTAAAAAGTCATTTGTTAGTAGCAAAGTATTCCAAACAGTACCTGGCTCAAGGTGAGTCATCAAAAAATTATTTTGAATTCCTCCTGACTTGCCTGCCTTATCTTTCTACCTTGTTGAGTGAATATTTTCTCTTATGTTTTGCTTTTCTTTGTATGCAAAACAAATGTTGTCTTTATCTCACAATTCACTGTTTGTTTAGATGAGCTTATGAGTTTCTTCAACTTTCATATTTGATGTGTTGAATATTGTACTCCTGAATCTAGCCGGTGCCTGCATGTAATATGTGCCCACCATAGTTCACATGTATGAATGAATAAATGAAAGAATGAGCTTGTAGTTTTCAACATCTGCCCTGGAGGATAATAATGTTTATTCTTCTAAATAAATCCTATCTTTTTTCCTTAAAATACCACTCTTTTATATTCTAAGTCTTAAACTGCTTTTATAAAAAAAAATACTAAAAGCATGGAAGCAACTTTGGCCTCAATAATTTCATGCTTACATCCTCATTCATGAACTTCACTATACTATTCAGTGTGGTCCAAAAGCTAGCAGTCTCAACATCATTTGGAAGCTTGTTAAAAATAGAGTTCCAGACCCCACCCCATACTTTCTGAATCAGAACCTGCATTTTAAGAAGATCCCAGGTTATTCATCTGCATGCTAAAATTTGAGAAGCAATGTTCCATGACACTTATGCAAGTTACCAGATGAGCTCATATGCTTCCCCAAGCATATGGCTATGAGTTAGGGACCAAGAAGTTGCAGCTGTCCCTAAGTTGTCTTGGCTGACTTTATTCATTCTGGTTCATCTATTATCAAAGAAAACAATTTGATTCCCGTAGATCTAATATTAACATAATATGTTTAGAGTTTGGGAATCATGGCTTTAGAAATGCTTTGAGACACTAAAGTTTTTGCCAGTTAATTTAATTATTGTTAACTGATCTATTATTGTTATTTTTAAATCATTGAATATAAAACGTACACCTGAGAGAATGGAGGCTGGATGTTATGGAATTAACAGGTGACTTTTGCTAGATGGTTTATGACCTGTGAAGCTGATCTATTTCTTCTGTTAATTACCTGGTCTTAATATTGTAGAAGATTTTATATAGCTACTGTGAAAGAGATCACACAGCTTGACTTCATGTATTTTCATGAAGTAGTGGTAATCTTTATCCTGGATAAAGACCTTAAGAACAGTTTTTAAAGGTATGCACAAAGTGTGCTCCCTACCGCAAGCATGATTGACAGTGAGGCTCAATATCTGCAGTGATTTGAGGTAGAAAAGGGGCACGAAGCAACTGGCTCACATCTGAGGGCAGAACAATAGCGAAGCCAGTAGAATCCAGTCACAGGGTGATTTGGTGTGTCTTACAAGTTTCTATTTCAGGAACATCAAATGACAAATTTTACCTAGAAAGTCTTATTTCATGACCTGCCTTGAAGCTCCATGGAGAAGGAAATCTCCCATCATCCTTCATAATGAGCAATACAGGTCAGCATAGTAAATGTTAGTGCAGAGTTATGTGGAGAATTCCCTCTCTTTTTGAAAAATAGCCAGAAAATTCCCCACAATTTTGGGATGCCTTTGACACTGGATAGTGTCATAGTACTGATAAGATTGTATATAAATGTGGTCCATAACTTTCAATACCATGCTCTGTTAAAGAATCATCAGGTTAGGGTTTGATTCAGAAAGTCTTATCTTATTTTTAGTAGCTGTACATCTTGGGGTTGCTGATTTTGTGATGTTCATTTTGTTTTACTCATAGATAAAAAAAAGCAATTGTAGATTTATTAGATAATATATTCATAAGCCAGTGGTAAACATTCAATATTATCTATCAGAGTAAAAAAATACATGCCCTTTTTATCATGTTTTGTGGCTTCCTTAGCATATTTCCTAGAAAATGTATCAAATAAACATAAAAGAGACATATTTACCAGGAGAAACTGCTGCATCTTTTTAGCAAGCATAACAGTTTGCACAGCTATTTTAACTTGTTTTGATGGATTAATTGGTACTTACAACAAAGATTTCTTGTGTAGTTGATTATGTTGTAATGTTATCATGAATGATGTATGGAAAACATCTTTGTGATTTGAGAAAGATCTGGAATTCATGATGAAATAACTAAGTAGAGGTATTTTTGTCCTAATGTTTTATATTCATGTACTTACGAGAAATATTTCTCATTCTTTTTTTTCAATGACATGGTGCTGTTTATAAGATTTTTATTGAAATAAAATTTGTCATGCTCACATATAGTACTTTGTGTATATTATTATACTCCTGTAGTTATCAATTGATCACAGTGCCTCAGAAACAGTTTGTGTGGGGTTTTTTTTATTGTTGTTGTTATGTGAACAACATAGCACTTGCATAACTTAAAAAGTTATCAGGCAAATGAAGCTTTAAAGGTACTTACTTGTTGAAGTGTTAAGTGTCAACGATAAGTGAATGAGAAAACCCAGTGTTATGGTTCGGATATGAGGTGTTCCCCCAAACCTCACGTATTAGGCTTTGTAGGAATGTTCAGACATGAAATTATTAGGTTATAAGAGCTATAACCTCACTGGTGGATTGACTCATTTGATGAATTAATAGTTTGAATGGACTACTGGGTGGTAACTGTATGCAGGTGGGACATGGCTGGAGGAAGTAGGTTATTTGGGGCATGCATTTGGGGAACATATCTTGTCCCTGGTTCTTCTCTCAGTCTTTTTTTCTCTCTCTCTGTGTCTCTTTCCTTCTCTGTCTGCTTCCTGGCTGCAGTGGGCTGAGGAGCTTTCCTTTGCCATGTCCTTCCAACATGATGTTCTGCCTCATCTCAGGCCCAGAGCAATGAACTTGACTCACATGGACAGAACCTCTGAATCCCTGAGTCCAGAATAAACTTTTTCTCCTTTAAGTTGTTTTTGTCAATATTTTGGTTACAGCAATGAAAAGCTGACCCAACATACCAAGGATAGTCATTAAAAAAAAAAAGTTGAAGGATATTATTTTCCAATATCAAAATTTACCAAGATGGTGTGGTCCCAGTAGAAGGTTAGACATATAGACAAATGGAGCAGAATGAGAGTCTAGAAATAAACTATGCTTGGTATCCCACAAAGGAGCCAAGGCAATTAAGTGTGGAAAAGAATAGTCTTCTCAACATCTCAACACACGATGCTGGGACATGTAAAAAGACTGAGCTAGGCCCCAAACTCACACGATACACAGAAATTAACTCAAAGTGGGTCAGAGGCAGATGTAACAGCTAAAAAAATCTCTTTTTTTTTTTGGAGGAAATATAGGGAGAAATCTTTCAGAACTTGGATTAGACAAAGATTTATTAGTTATGACAGTAAAAACATGATCCATAAAAGAAAAAAATGATAAATTGAATCTCATCAAATTTGAAAACTTTTGTGCTTCCAAGACCACCATTATGAAAATGAAAAGACAAGTCAGAAAAAGGGAGGAAATGTTTGAAAGTCATATACCTAATACAGGATGTATGTTCAGAGTATACCAACAATTCTTATATCTCAATAGTAAAAAGAAAACAACCCAATTAAAAATGGACAAAATATTTTGACAGACATTTCACCAAAGAAAATATGTGAATGGCTAATTAGCATATGAGATAGTGCTGAATTTCATTAGTCATTAGGGAAATGCAAATTAAAACCACAATGACATACCATTTCATGCCCACTAGCCTGGCTGTAATCAAAAAGACTGACAAGATAGCCAAGGTTGTGGAGAAGTGGCCCACCTCTTCCATTGTTGGTGAGAATGTAAAATAGCACAGCCAATTTGAAAAACAGACTAGCAGGTTTTTATTTTCTTTTTACTTAAACATAAACAATAAAATTAGAATGTCATTCTAGCAAATCCATATCTTCATATCTGCTTAAGGTAAATGAAATATATATATATATATATATATATATATATATATATATATATNTATATATATATATATATATATATATATATATATATATATTTTCATGATTTTAAAAATTGCACACAAATTTTTATGCATCATTATTCCTAATAGTCAAATAAAGAGTGATTCTATTTATATAAAAGTCCAGTAAAGGTGAATATATAGAGGAACAAGTAGATTATTGATTGTTTGGTACATGAAATGCGGGGTGGAGATGGGGATTAACAGTTGAGAGCAGAAGGACATTATTTGTGTGATGAAATGTTCTAAAATTGGATTTGAATGATGGCTTAATAAAACTTAAATAAAATTAATAAAACAATAAAATTGCTAAAAGTCAAAAGGGGTGAATTATGCAGTATGTAAATTATATCTCCATAAATTTATTGAAAAATGATAAGTGGGTGATTAAAACAAGTGAAATCTTGGTCTGTGCATCATCTTGATATCCACTGGGTTTCCTGTTAAAGTTTCCCTGTCTTCTTAGTATTCCTAGTCCCAATGTTCAGAACACATCAGCCCCCATCAGAACACATCTGCACTTACCAGCAGAGGACTTTTTATCCACAGGATACAGTGGTGGGTGCAGAGCACATTATACCCACAGGAACAAGAGGCTGAAGAGGACTTCATAAAACACACCTGGTTGTCATGGCTCAGTTGCTTGACAAGTCCTTGTCCCCTAGTTCACCTACTCCTCATTCAGGCCTCTGCTGGAGCCACATGTTCCCAAGGAGTTCTGACTTTTGGATCACACACCTGACCTCCTTTGCATTTAAAAGCCAGTTTTTTGCTACACAGACCCCCTGCTCTTCCGATCTCTTCTGCTTTGTCCTGGCCATGTTGCCACGTTACCTTGCTTTATAGCAATGTAATGTATTTCTGTGATTTCATTGTGGTTAAGATTAATTCAATACTAGTGATGTGGAACTTGTTACAAATATATACTTCTATGTTTGACCTACAAGACTCCTAGTAAGTGGCTTGGAAATAAGTAATTATGGCAAGCCCCAATGACAAATCTGTCTATGTGTTGTGTAGATCAGTTTTTGAGATCCAGAGATAAACCACAGAGAATGGAACACTCCAGAGTACGTGTGTTTTCAAAATCATTATAGAGTGGAAAGTGTGTGTGCGTATGTGTGTGTACATGCACACAAGTGCGGACCTAGGCTGATTCCATATCTTGTCTTTTGTGAATGGTGCCACAATTAACATGGGTCTGTAGGTGTCTTACTTATTTTCCTTTGGATATACACCCAAGAGTGGTACCGAGGATGGTATAATAGTTCTGTTTTAGGTTTTTGAGGAACCTCCATAGTGTTTTCCCCAGTGGCTCTTCTAATTTACACTTCCTACAGACGATGTATGAGGATTCCATTTTCTATACATCCTCACCAGCACTTGTTCTTGTTGTTTTTGTTTTTGTAATAGCCCTTCTAATTGAGATGGAATTTAAAAGTAGCTTCTAATTGAGATGGAATTTAAAAGTAGCAACATTTCATGATGACTAAAGGATGTTGAACATTTTTTTTTTCATAAATTTATAGACCATTAGGATTTTTTTCTTTTAAGAAGTGCCTCTTCAGGTTATTTGCCCATTTTTGATTGGATTACTTATGATTTTTGTTGTTGCTATTAAGTTTTTTGAATTCTTTATATAATCTGGATATCCTCTGTCAGATGAATAGATGGTAAAGATTTTCTCCCATTCCATAGGTTGCCTATTCATTCTGTTGACTCTTTCTTGAGCTTTTCAGAAGTCCTTTAATCTTATATAATCCCATTTGTCAATTCTTATTTTCATTTCCTGAGCTATTTCAGTTTTATTGTCTGTGCCAATGTCTTGAAGTGTTCGCACTATGTTTTCTTCTAGTGGTTTCAAACTTTTAGGTATTAAGTTAAGGTTTCTGACCCATTTTGAACTGATTGTTGTGTAGAGAGAGGTCTAGTGTCAGTATTCTACATGTGGATATACAGTTTTCCCAGCACCATTTGATGAAGAAGTTGTCCTTCTCTAATGTATGTTTGTAAAGAGCATAAAGTTGACTGAAGATATATGAGCATGCGTCTGGGTTTCCTATTCTGTTCCCTATTTACTAAAAATTAGTAAACTAGGAGTAGAAAGAAACTGCATCAACTTTAAAAAAATAACCTACATCTAATATCATGCTTAATGGTAAGAAACTTGGGGTTTTTCTAATTAGGTACAAGGCAATTTTTTTAGGTACAAGGCAATTCTATTCTTATGAGAATACCGTGCTCATTTTGTTACTATGGCTCTGTGGTATCTTCTGAAATCAGGTATTATGAAACCTCCAATGTTGCTCTTTTGCTCAGGATTACTTTGGCCACTTAAGTTCTTTTGTGTTTTCAAATGAAATTTAGGAGTGTTTTTTCCTAGTTCTCTGTGTTAGTTTTTCATCGCTGGAGCCAAAATACCGGATAAGAACAACTCAGAGGAAGAAATGTTTATTTTGAGTTCATGGTTTCAGAGGTTCAGATAACTCAGACAACTCCATTGCTCTGGCCCAGAGGTGAGGCAGAATATCATGGTGAAGTGGTGTGGTGGAGGAAAGCTTCTCAGATCATGGCAGCCAGGAAGAAGAGAGAGAGAGAGAATTTTGATTGAGATTGCATTAATTCTTTAGATCAAGTTGGAAAGAACTCACACTTTAACAATATTGAGTATTCCTATCTTTAAATTAGAATACCTCTCTATTTATTTAATCCTTCTTTGATTTTAATTAATCAGTTTTGTAGTTTTGCTTATATAATCTTGCATATATTTTGTTAGATTTATTTAGCTTTTTCATTTTTTTGGAATGCTAATTGAAATCATATTTACTTTTAATTTCAAATTCCACTTGTTCACTTTTGGTATGTCAGAATGATTAACTTTGTATGTTAACTTTGGATCTTGACACTTTTCTGCAATCAGTTAGTATTCCAGGAGGGTTTGTTGTTGGTGGTGTTGCTGATTATTTCATTTTTCTAACAGGTCACTTATAAGCCAATTTTATTTCTTCCTTCTTAATCTCTATACCTTGTCTTTTCTTGTCTTATTGCATTACCTAGAGGTTGCTGCTGTACAATGTTTAAAAACAGTGAAGAAGAAATCCTTGCCTTGTACCTAATTAGAAAAACCTCAAGTTTTTCACCATTAAGCATGTTGTTAGATGTAGGATATTTTTGGAGATAGTCTTTATAAAGTTGATGCAGTCCCTTTCTACTCCTAGTTTACTAATGTTTAAAAAATCTTGAATGGGTTTTATATTTTATCAGATACTTTTTCTTCATCTACTAATATGATCATATGATTTTTCTTTTTTAGCCTGTCAGTGTGATGGATTACATTAATTGATTTCCAAATGTAAAACAAGTCTCGCATATATGTAATAAATCCCATTTGATTGTATTCATGAGAGAGATTGTAAATTTTCTTTCTTTTTTTTTTTTTAATTTTTTATTGTGGGTTGTTCAAAACATTACAAATTTCTTGACATATCATATTCCACATTTTGATTCAAGTGGGTTATGAACTCCCACCTTCACCCCATACACAAATTGCAGAATCACATCAGTTACACATCCATTGATTTACAAATTGCCATCCTAGTGTCTGTTGTGCTCCGCTGCCTTTCCCATCCTCCCCCCTCCCCCCTCCCCACCTCTCCCCTCCCCTCCCCTCCTCTCTCTCTACCTCCTCCACTGTATAACCCTGAGGGTCTCCTTCTATTACCATGCAATTTCCCTTCTCTCTCCCTTTCCCTCCCACCTCTCATCCCTGTTAAATGTTAATCTTCTTCTCCTGCTCTTCGTCCCTACTCTGATCTTAGTTACTCTCTTTATATCAAAGAAGACATTTGGCATTTGTTTTTTAGGGATTGGCTAGCTTCACTTAGCATAATCTGCTCTAATGCCATCCATTTAAATTTTCTTTCTTATAATGTCTGTTTGGTTTGGTAGGGTAACTCCTGTCCTCATAGAATGACAGGACATCTTCCCCTTTGCTTCTCTCTTCTGGGAGAGATTATAGAGAAATGTTCATCATTACTTCCTTAGAATTTATTAGAACCTACCAATGAACATATCTGGGTCCAGTGCTTTCTTTTGGGGAGGTTAATAATTATTGGTCCAGTTTCTAAATAGATGTAGATCTACTCAGATTATCTATTTCTTCTTGTGTGAGTTTCGGCAGCCTTTGTCTTTCAAGAACTGTTCCATTTCATCTAAGTTATCCAATTTTGTGGCATGGAGTATCTTTCCTTTCATTGCCCATGAGATCTGTGGTGATGTCACTTTTTTATATCTGATATTAGCAATTTTTCCATCTGTCTCTCTCTCTTTCCTTTCCTTCTCTTCCTCATCGTTCTTCTCCTCCTCTTCCTCTTCTACTCTTCCTTCTCCTGCTCCTCCTCCTTCTTATTAGATTGGCTAGAATCTTTTTTATTTCACTGACATTTTTCTCCCCAAAGGACTTACTTTTGTTTTATTGTATTCTCTATTGATTTCTTTTTTCAAAATCATTGATTTCTGGTTTAGTTCTTATTGTTTCCTTTTCTCTTCTTTCTTCTGATTTAATTTGCTCTTCTTTTCTAGTTTCCTGAGGTGGAAGCATAGATTATTGGTTTTATTCATGTTTTCCTTTCCTACTATGTTCATTCAATGCTGTGAATTTCTAAGCATTACTTTTGCTGCATTCCATTAATTCTAATAAGTTGTATTTTCATGTAGCACAATATATTTTAAATTTTTCCCTGATGTTTCTTTTTGACCCATGTATTATTTACAAGTGTATTTTTTAATCTCAATGTATTTCTGGTTTGTATTTGTTGTTGTTATCTGTTATTCAGTTCTACTTTAATTCCATTATGGTACGAGAGCAGATATATGACTTTGATTCTTTTAAGTTTGTTAAAGAGAGTTTTAATGCTTCCAGAAAGGTCTGTGTTAGTGAATATTTCATATAAGCTTCAGAAAAATGTGTATTCTGCTGTTGTTGGATGATACAGATTCCCATTATATATCATTGATTGTGTTTTCTACTTTGACTGTGTCCTAACAGATTTTCTACCAGCTTGATTTGCCTATTTCTGATAAAACAGTATTGAAGTTTTCAGCCATGATAGTAGATTTATCTGTTTTCTCCTGAGATCTATCCATTTTTGCTCAGTGAGTTTGACACTCACTTTGTTTTTTAGGCTTATAAACGTTAAGAACTGTTATGTCCTCTTGGAGATGTGAGCCCTCTATCATTATGTGATACTCTTTGTTATCTCTGATAACTTTTCTTGCTTTAAAAATCTCCGTTTCTGAAGCTAATATTGGTACTCTGGCACTTTTTTTTTTTAAAAAGTAGCATTACCATGGTATGTATTTTTCCATCCATTTCTTTGAAATGTATACTTATCTTTATATTTAAAGTGGATTTCTTGTAGGTAACATATAGTTGGGTCTTGTTTTCTTAATCTTTATTCCTGTTCAGCTAAGATGTCCCCCCTACCCCAGTTTCTTTTAATTGGTACCTCAGGTCACTGAATTTCAAAATATTTATTGATATATGTTGAAAGCCATCCATGAGCTATATGTGGACTACTTCGGCATCACAGCCTAATGAGTAGGAGACTATGGTGTCTGGGAACTTCCAATGGACATTTCCTCTGGCTGACTGCCCAGACACATTTTGAGCCCTATTCAATCTCTGCTAAAGGTCCCACCCAGCACCAGAGATAGGTGTGACCTGCCAAGATGTCAATCAACCTGATGATTGCAAGACATCATGAAGCAAGACTCCAACCCTGAAACCTTATCCCTGACTTTGATGTAGCCCCCTAAATAAACCACCAGAGCCATTTTTAATTGTCTAGCTCCAGCTCCTGTGTGGACTGGACCTATCAGGGGCTCCATCTTTTGAAACTAATTCCGACTTTGTCTTTCTAGACTTAGAATTTATTAGGTGGCTTATATCCTCCTGAGCAGGAAGAAGAACCCCTAATGATGCCCTGGCTGCCTCCCCATAGATATAGTTGGATTAATATTTGATACTGTTTTCTATTTGTCATCTTTGCTCTTCATTCCTTTTGTTATGTGAAACTTTTTCTGTCTTTGTGAGTTTAATGACATTTATAGGATTCTATTTTCTCTACTTTCTTAGCATATTGGTTATGCCCCTACCTTTTAAACTTTTCTTAGTAGTTGCCCTAGAGTTTATAATATATATTTACAACTAATCTAAATACAGTTTTGAATAATGCTATCCTACTTCATGGATACTGTCAGTACTCTTTAAAAAATATTTATTTTTTAGTTGTAGTTGGACACAATACCTTTATTTCACTTTTTATTTTTATGTGGTGCTGAGGATCGAACCCAGGGTCTCACACATGTGAGGCGAGTGCTCCACTGCTGAGCCACAACCCCAGCTCAGTACTCTCTCTCTCTCTCTTTTTTTTTTTTTTAAATATTTTTAGTTATAGATGGACATAATACCATTTTTTTTAAATGTGGTGCTAAGGACCAAACCCAGTGCCTCACATATGCTAGGCAAGCGCTCTACCACTGTCCACAGCCCCAGCCCTTGTGTCAGTAATCTTTAATAACAAAGTAATCCCAATCCTGTCTCTTATCCCTTATTTTATTGCTGTCACTCATTTCATACATACAAAAGCATGTATAATTGAATATATTCTTGTTATTATATTTGGACCTACTATTATTTATTAGGTCAATTAAGAATAAGAAAAATAAAATTTCTTTTTAAACTTATTCCTTCTTTGAATCTCTTCCTTTCTTTATGTAAATCTGAGTTTTATCTATATTATTTTTGTTCTCTCTAAAGAACTTTAAAAATCTTTCTTTCAAGGCAAGTTTATTGGCAATATATTACTTCAATTTTGCCTGTCTGAGAAAGTCTTATTTCTTTTTAAATTTTTAAAGGATAATTTCATAGAATATAGAATCCTTGGTTGTTAATTTTTTTCCCTAAACACTTTAAATATTTTACTCTATTCTTTTTGCTTGCATGACTTCTGGGAAGAAGTCAGATTTAACTTTTATCTTTATTCCTCTATTGGTAATGACTCCCCCCACTCCCCACTGCCAGGTTACTTTCAGTAATTTTTGTTTTCTTTGATTTTCTAGAGTTTGAAAATTATATAACAAGATGTAGTTTTTGTTTTCCCTTTAACCTGCAGAGTGTTCTCTGAGATTCCTAGAGTTGTCGTTTGGTGTCTGACATTAATTTGGGGAAATTTTCCAGTCATTGTTGTTTGAAATATTTCTTCTTTTATACTCTCTTTCTTTCACCTTCTCTTCTTCTTCTTCTTCTTCTTTCTTTCTTTCTTTTTTTGGTACCAGGCATTGAACTCAGGGGCACTTAACCACTGAGCCACATCCCCAGCCCCTTTTAAAATTTATTTAGAGACAGAATCTCAGTGAGTTACTTAGCACCCCACTTTTGCCAAGGCTGGCTTTGAAACTGCCATCTTCCTGCCTGAGCCTCTGGAGCTACTGGGATTACAGGCATGTGCCACCACATCCAGCTTTCTTTTTCTTACCACTAAGCAAATGCTACATCTTTTGTAATTGCCCCACAATTTTGGAATATTCTATTTTTTTCCTTTTCCTCAGTCTTTCTCTTTGCTTTTCAAATTCCGAGGTTTCCGATGATATATCCTTAAGCTAGGAGAATCTTTCCTTAGCCATACCCAGTCTACCAATGAGGCCATCGAAGGCATTCTTCCATTTCACCTATGGTGTTTTTGTTTTTGTTTGTTTGTATTTTTGAATCTCTAATATTTCTTTTTTATTCTTTCTTAGAATTTTTGTCTTTCTGCTTGTAGTGCTTATCTACTCTTGTATAGTGTCTGTTTATCCATTAGAGTTCTTATTAGTCATAGTTGTTTAAAGTTCTTGGTCTGATAATTCCAACATTTCTAACATGTTTGTTTTTGATGTTTGCTCTGTTTCTACAACTTGTGATTTTGCTTTTTCTTGACAGATAGACTTTATCTACCAGAAAGAAGAAATTATTTTAAATAGGCCTTTAGTACTGTGGTGGACAGGTGGGGGGAAGGTAAGCATGATCCGATTGCCCTGTGGACTAGGTCTCAGTCTTTTACCGAGCCTTTGCCTTTGGACTGTGGATTTCATGTGTTTGTTATTCTTCTCCCTTCTTTAGGTGGTGGACGATAACTAGAGTGACTAGAGCTGGTTATTGACCTCCTACCACAGGGGAAGTTAGAAAAGACTAGAGCCCCTCACAGTTGCCCACACTGAGCCTCAGACTTTTCTTGTACGGCACTGTTTCTTCCAGAGGTTTCCACTTGTGAGTCTCTGCTCCAGTGTGTGGCAACTTCGTGTGTTCACCCATCTGCCTCTCCAGCCTTGGGAGCTATGCTTTGCTCTGTATTCTCACTTTTCTTACGGATCTTAGAAGAATTGCTGTTTTTTAGTCTGTTCAGCTGTTGTTTATTATAGGATGGAGTGACAACTTCAAAGCTCCTCACCAAGATGTACCAAAACATCTTCTCATATAACAGTCTTGAGGACTATTTTACACATTGCATAATTCACCTATTTGAAGCACACAATATGATGGCTTTTATTTAATTTACTATCTGTGCAATAAGCATCACAAATCAGTTTTACAACAGTTCTATCACCCTAGTAATACCTTTCTTGTTCATTTACTGCTAATGTCTATCTCTATCTCACATACCTTGCCCCGGGCAACCACTAATCTAATTTTTGTTTCCATAGATTTTTTTTTTTTTTCGGAACATTTCACAAAAATAGAATTATATAATATGTGATCTCTTGTATCTAGCTTCTTTCACATTGTGTAATGCTTGACAGTGTTGTTTAATAACTGTCAAAGACAAGTGAATAAAAAGAATAGATGTGCTAAAAAAGGTATCAGTGGATTATTTCTCTATATTGCTAAATAACATTCCATTGTAGGGGCATACTACATTTTGTCTGTATCTTGGTCAATAGATGGACATTTTTGTGGTTTAAAGTTTTTGGTTATCATGAATAATACTGCTAACAAAATTCATGTGAAAATTTTTGTGTGGATATAGATTTTAATTTTTTCTTGGGTAGACACCTAGGACTGGAATTTCGGTGCCCTACAGGAAATTGTACTTAAACTTTATGAGCAATTACCCAATTGTTTGACAAAGTAGTTGTATCATTTTACATTTACATTATAGTGTAGAAGGCATCCTGATTCTCTGCAACGTGGTGAACACCTGTAGCTTTCTCTCTTTGATTATACCATTCTAGTTGATATGAAGTGACCTCTCACTGTGCTTTCAATTTATATTTTCCTACTAGCTACTATGATTTGAAGCATCTTTTGGGGAGCACCAGCTATTCATCTATTGTTCTCATGAAATGTCTATGTGAATCTTTTGTCCATGGTTTTGTTTAATGTCTATTTAAATATAGAATGAGTTCTTACAATCATTGAGTTGTAGGGATTCTTTGTATATTTTGGCTATACTTTTAAAAAAAAATCTGACATGTGTTTTGCAAAGTTTTTCTTCCTGTCTGTGCTTTGTGTTTTCAATTTGTTAGTGGTATATTTTGAAACACAAATGTTTTGGATTTTGAGGAAACTCAAGTTTTTATGGATCATACTTTTAATGTTGCATTTAAGAAATTTTTACCTAATCCAATGTTTCAAATATTTTCTCTTACATTGTCTTCTCAAAGTATTATTGTTTCTGCTCTTTACGTCCATAGTCAATTTTATGTTTATTTTGGTGTGTGGTGTGAAGTAAGAGTCTGCTATGGTTTGGATGTGGTTTATTCTCCAGGGGTTCATCTGCAGGGAGCTTGGTTTCCAACAGGACAGTATGAAAGGTGGTAAAACCTATAGGAGTTGAGGTCTAGTGGAAAGTGGTTAGGCCACTTTAAAAGGAAATAATGTTGATCTGAAGGAATGAATTAGTGAGTTCATTCCCACAAGAGTGGGTTGTTGGCTGAGGTTGTGGCTCAGTGGTAGGGTACTTGCCTAGCACATGCGGGGCCCTGGGTTCAATCCTCAGCACCACATAAAAATAAATAAAGTAAAGTTATTAAAAAAGAAAGAGTGGGTTGTTATACAAGAACAAAACTGCATCCCCTACCCCTTCTCTGTCTTTTGTCTTGCCATGTGATCACTCACACCTTCAGTCTTGCCATTGTGATGCCTTCTCCCATAAGACCCCCCTGTCAGAGCTGAGGTACAGGTAGTGCTAGACTTCCAGAACTGTGATCTAAATAAACTTCTTATTTTTATAAACAAGCTACCAAGTCTTAGTACTTTGGTTATAGTAATGGAAAGTAGACTAGACAGTGTTTTATTTCTTTTATTTATTTTTACTAGGACATCCACTTGTTCAAGCATCATTTCTTAAAAAGAAAGTGAATTGTCTATAAAAAAAAAAAAAGAGAGAGAGAGTGTGTGTTTAGCTGGGCATGGTGGCACACACCTGTAATCCCAGCAATTCGGAGGCAGGAGTATCTCAAGTGTGAAGGCAGCCTCAGCAACTTAGTGAGGCCCTAAGCACCTTAGTGAGAATTTATCTCAAAGTAAAAAAAAAATAAAAAGGGCTGGGTATGTGACTCACTGGTAAAGCACACCTGGGTTCAATATGCAGTACCAAAAATAATAAAATAGTGTATCCTTGCCAATACTATGTTGTTTTATTAATAGCAATTTTGAGACTGGAAGTTGAGTCTTTTAACACTATTGAGTATCCCAATTAAGGTACGTGGAATGTCTTTATAATCGTTTAGAAATCACTTTTCCTCTTCAATATTTTTAATCGTTAGTGTTCTTTCAATACTTTTGTTAAATTCATTCTTATGCATATATATAATACATGGGTACATATAAGAAAATATATAGAGAGAGAGAGAAAAAAAAATCTCCCTCTTTTTACTCTCTCTCTCTCTGATGAGCTCATCAAAGGCAATTTTGATATCTATAAGATAGACCTAAAAATTCTCAAGTGAAAGAGAAATGTTTTTTAAAAAAATCTCACCTGAGGAGATTATATATATATATATATATATATATATATATATATATATATATATATAATATAATTATATTATATAGAGAGGGGGGAGGGAAGGAAGGATGGAGGGGGGAGAGAGAGAGAGTAGAGATATGAGGTGAGGATTTGGGGGTCTGTCGTGATCAGAGATGGCTTTTAAACTGTAATCCAGATATAAATAATGGTTATAGCCGATAATGTAATAGTGAAAGTAATTTTATTTTTAAATATTGTCCATACTTTTTCAAATTTTCCAGAAGTTCGTGAATCTCTTTTTAAGTTGATGTCTTCCCAAACTTAATCAATTGGTGAGATATGAAAGAAAACATGAAAGTGAAAATCTTAGCAATAATAATTAAAGTTTTTATGCACTGCATACATTCTAGGTACCAGGATTTTTCCTGAGCACTTTACATGTGTAGCCCCACTTAATTCTCTCATTGACCTTGTGAATTAGGTCTATTATTATGACCATTTTATTGATATGGAAACTAAGGCACAAAGTAGTTAAATACTTTGTTTCAAGTCTCAAAGCTTACCTATGACAGCAATTATTTGAACTGGCTTCAGATTTCATACCCCTAATAATTTAACATTGGGATAAAATCAAAATATAAATAGTAAATATCTCTCATTATGATAAATGTTTTTAATCAAAATTATTTTCCTGAATTTTCTGAATGAGTATCAATAATATTGTAATTACCAACTTTTTTTTACAGATTTTTAAAATTTGTTCTTTTTGGTTACATATGACCATAGAGTATATTTGACAAATTATACTAACATGGAGTATATCTTATTCTAATTAGGATCCCAGTCTTATGGTTGACATGATGTAGAGATTCACTGTAGTATGTTCATATATGTACATACAAAAGTTAAGTCAGAATAACTTTTTTTTTTTAACACCACAGAATAATTTCCTGGTGGACTCCACTGTAAGAGATATTCTCATTTAGCTGATAGATCCTCCTCAAATTTACAGTCACCAATTGTGACTCAATGAGTAAAGATTTTTATTTTTTCTTAAAAAAATCCTATTATTTTACTGTAATAATAAATGCCACACTTAAAACCTGTATTTCATCAAAAACATAGGTCATCAGGGCTGGGGTTGTGGCTTAGGGGTAGAGCACTTGCCTAGCATGTGTGAGGCCTTGGGTTCGATCCTCAGCACCACACAAAAATAAAATAAAGATATTATGTTCAACTACAACTAAAAAACAAAATATTAAAAAAAAGAACCATAGTTCATTCCAGTAGAAATTTTTGATAGCATAACAAAAAGTATACATTCATATATTAGATAAATATAACATTTAAAAAATAAAAGCAAAGAAAATTCAGATATTTTCAAATAAAAAAAAAGACACACAACTCATTTTCTTTCATTTAGATACAGTTAAGAGAATTCCTATGTAATATTTAGATTGACATTTTCATTTGGATTTCTTCTATTTTTTGTGCCTTGTTTGTGGACAGGTTTTTTAATGTCCTAAAGTCAGAAGGTCACTGGGAAAGCCTGTGTCCTATAATTAAAACTTGCTGGCCCTCTAGCTGTTTTGTTCAGCAAAGACATAGGGCATGATGTCTTTTAGAGCCCTTGCCCCTGAAATGGGAATAAAAGATTTTGACCTTTTCATATGGCATTCATGAAGAACTTAATTTATTTTAGGTAAAGAGCAAATGGAGCATTGCCTATTTTCAGTAACTCGGGAGTGACTGGAGTCACCTACAACTTGCCAGTCAATAGTCTTTTATGTTTTCCATTTAGAAGAGCTATTGTTATACTTGTTTCTAAACCACCAGTGGTCCTTAGCTAGCAACTTGGACACATGAAGAACTATGTGAACACCATTGCTGTGAACTACAGTATAAAGACCTCTATCTAGTATGAAAATTTCTCCTCCTCCCTGAATGGAAAGCCCTTCATCTTCAAAACTGAGAAATCATTCAAAAATTGACTTTTTAAATATCAAAAACTAGAGTTTCAGGCCTTTACCTGGGTTAATATTTAAATGTGAAAAAAAATGGTTTAAGATCTATTTGATGTTAAATCAACTCCAAAGGCAAAATGATATAGGCTAACCCCACTTACTCCTATATAAAATCAAGAGCATGCATAATCTATGCACCTACTTTTATTTTACAATAAAACATTAGGACAAAGATTAGAAATTGTTAGGAAAACAGTTTGTTACTTACATTTTAGTTTCCAAGTCACATTTTAAAACCTTCTCTAAGTGCTTAGAAAGCTATGTTCTCTCACTGGTTTTTGGAACCATAAAGAATTACAGCTCTAAAAATCCTATGAATTCACAAAGTGTTTGAATTATCCTACCTTTGTACAGGCCAAGAAGAAGCCCATCTTATATGGTAAGTTTAGTGACTAGGATTCACCACTGCTACTCTAAACAATCGATATAAATGGCTGCACAATTAGCCCAGCTGCAACAACCCATCAATCATGAAGACAAACTTCGAGGGACCAAAGCTATGGATTTTGCCTGCTGTGCTATGCATTGTTAACCATGGTACAGACCTGGATTTAAACACTTGGGAATAGAGAGCCCACCAGGAGGCCTGCATGTCCCCTGAGAAACAGTCTGCCACCATCAAAAAGGAAATTGGGAACAAGTAGAAAGGCTTGTTTTCTAAAGTCCAAATATACACAGGGTGGTCTTGGAAGTAGCATTATATGAGGGGCCCAACTTCTTGTTACTGCTGGCCAGAATGACAGTCAATTAACGCCTCTCCTAGTCAGACCCCCTTAAGAGAAGAAAAAGAGTGATTTAGGAATGATAGTGTTAGTGGAAAAGACAATGTGTTGATTTTAAAAACAGCATGGAAAGAGAAATTCTGAACGATATTAATAACTTGTGAAAATTATGTAATTTCAGAAGGCTAACCTGAGAGCAATCCACAATTTATTTTTAGAAATAAATGTGTCAGACACATTTAGACAAAACCAATTCCCTAGCTCATCAAAGATAGAAACCTTGGAACTCTGTGCTACAGACACAATCTTAAAGAAATAGATAATAGTTTAGAATAAAATGAATATTCTACTGATGGCAAAAGTAACAATTCAACAAAAATCTCAAATAGAAATAAAACAGAGCTCCCTACCTATACAATATTCAACTTTATATGAATTGTGCAGAAGATTAAGAATAAATTCTGTGATATATCATATATTAGGAAAATTTAACATACTTTGATAAACCTACCATTTTTCTATAAGTTCCTTTAAAACCCTGCTATGGCCGGCACTAAAAGATCACAAGTTAGTGAGAGTAACTGTAATCTTTTATGTGATTTTTGCTGATAGAATTATTATTTTTTTAAATCTGACAATGGGCAGAAAGAAGTTATGTAATTCACTTCATACTAGATTATTCAGAAAGATCTCCAGTTCTTCACGTATTTTTTTTTTTTTTTTTTTTGTTTTGCTGGGGATCATACTCAGGGTCTTGTGCATGCAAAGCAAGCATTCTAGAAAAGTCTCCAGTTCCAATACAAAGCCGCCAGAGTCATGAGGTTCCTAAGAAAAGAGATTGCCTAATTAGGGTAAATCTGGTTAACCAAGGATGACTGATCAGCAAAATTAATGTTCTTTTGGAACAAGAGAAAATATTTGAATCAGGAAAAGTGAGCTGTTCTGTACATGACTTAATTTAAAAAGAGAGTTCAAGACATTATTTAGTCCCTAGGTTTGACTTGATAAACATTACTATTATTGTTAACAAGTTCATAAGAGATGAAATGGACTAATTTGAGAATTTGGAATAGTAATCTATTTATATCAATGTCTTTAAAAATTCCCAATCAATATTTCATGGGACCTGATTCAACCTGTTCAAGTAAACTGCATCAGGTGAGATAGACAGGTGGGGGGTAAGGTCCTTCTATGGAGAAAGTGCTCTAAGCAGACAGCACCAGAGTAGGAAAAGCTCACTCCTGTATGCAGAAAGCTCCACAGATTGTATAATTAGGAGTCCGCACAGTGACGCGCCAGGAAAGCATCTGATGCTGAGGAGTTTTAACACCAAAAATAGGGGCAGGGAAGATTTTAATCTAGTGGGTGGAGGACAATCTAACAGAAGTCAGTATGTGAATGTGTGGCAAGACAGGTAGGTTGCCACCAGGAAACCCTGTCAGGAGGCAACAGAGTTCCAGTTCCAGTCCCTTGCCCCCAGGAAGAAAACTGTGGTGGATATTGCAGAGTGGTTTGCCCAAAATGGACTCCCACCTTCTTTCTGGTGTGGCTTCCTATACGGCAGAGGCTCATGAGCTAAAATCTACATTTCCCAAATTTTTGGATGTGATTCATGTTTTGTCAATCCAATGCCTTAATGTAAGACTTAAGCCCAGGGTTGGGATGTAACTTAGTGGTAGAGAACTTGCCTGGTGTGCTCTAGACCCTGGGTTCCCTCTCCAAAATTGCAAAACAAAACAAAACAAAAACAAAAAAAAAACAATGAAACCCACAGCTGAAAGAGTGAAGAGAGATTTAACAATATGACAAATAAACAAAGCTAGTCAAAAATGGGCAAAGAACTTGAGTAGACATTTCTGCAAAGAAAATGTACAAATGGCTCTTATACAAATGGCTGATAAACACAGGAAAAGAAGCTCAGCATCACTAATTATTAGGGGAATGCAAATCAAAACTACAATGATACCACCTGATATACATTAGGATGGCTATTATTGCAAAAACAAAATAAGTGTTGATGAGGTAGTGGAGAAATAGATACCTTTGTACACGGTTGGTAGGAATCCACAATAATATAGCATTGTGAAAAACACGAGGTCATTCCTCAAGAAAGTTAAAATTAGAATTTCCATATGATCCAGCTGTTCTGAGTACAGATGCAAAAGAATTGCAAGCAAGGTCTCCAAGAACTATCTGTACACCCGTGTTCAGAGCAGTATTATCCACAATGACTAAAATGTGTAAGTGATCCAATTGTCTACTGATAGATGAAAGGATAAGCAAAGGGTGTTAAATATAAATAATGGAGTATTAGTCAATCTTAAGAAGGAAAGAATTTCTGACATCTGCTACAACATGAATGAACCTGAAGATCGTTATGCTAAATGAAATCAGTCCATTCATCACAGAAAGACAAAGCTTGTATCATTGTGCCTATGTGAGGTACTTAGAGTCATCAACATCATAAGAGCCAGAGAGCAGAATGATAGGAGGGAAGAATGGGGATTCAGGGTTTAATTGCTATAGAATCTCAGTTTTATAAGATGAAAAGTTATGGAGTTGAATGATGAGGACAGCTGTACAACAATGTTTAAAGTGTGCCACACCACTGAACCATATGCTTAAAAAGGTTAAGATGGTAAATTTTAGGTTATGTATATTTTACCGTAATTGTAGAAATTAGTGGGAAAAAAAGAGTGGAGGGTAAAATGGCATGAGATACCTATTTTTACTGGTGCAGATCAAAATGGAAATGCTTTGAACTTGAGATAGCAAGTTAATTGGGCAGCTTCCTGATTATGACCATGGCAACAGCATCCTGGGTGGTCCATACCTATAACAGGACTCTGAGTCTCTTCAGGTTATAAACAATTTTAGAAGTCATTTACTATCCCCACCAAACAAATTCCTTTATGTTGACTTAATCTAGAATGTGTTTTGTTCTCTACGATTAAATTCTAATACTGCAGTTGCTAACTCTAGTGGTTCTAAGCAACAGACTCTCGAAGAAATGAGATTCTGAGATTGGTCAATTTGCTCACTTGAACCAAAGACAGCTAATATTCGGTTACCATGATCCAACAGACAAGGGTGTATTCTGATGATGTAGTAACTTAAAATCTCACCTGTGGTTGTTTTGAATAAGAAGCCCATCAAAGGTATGATAAATTGGGATTTAAAACTCTCTGCTTAAGGCATGGCCAGATAATCAGGGAACTTCTATGGTTGCCACAGGACTCTTTCCTGTCTTTGCAGCAGAAGTGACAGGAGCCAACAAGCAGAACCAGTGTGTGATCCTTCAAGTTGCTGAACTGCACAGGAGGGCCTATTCACAGACTTCAGTGTCGAGTGTGAACAATAGGGCATTTCTTGGAAAGATCTGGAACCAGACTATTGTGACCAGGAAAGCTGAAATAGGAACATTTGCCAGAATTCCAAGTCTCTGAATATTTTAAAAGCCCAAATTACACAGGAGAAGCAAAGCGTTTCCTGTTTCATGAGGCTGCTCCTTTTTTTATCTGAAGGCCTACAACCTCACTGGAGGGAATCATCTCATCAGGTACATTGGTCAGGGTTCTTCAGAAAAGACGGGACCAGTAGAATGTAGATAGGCAGATAGATAGATAGATAGATAGATAGATAGATAGATAGACAGATGATAAGGGTATAGTGGAAGGTGACTTATTGGAGAAATTGGCTCACATAGCTATAGAGGCTTATAAATTCCATAACAGTCTGTCTTCAGACTGGAGACCCTGGGCACCAGTACTAAGGCTCAGAGTGTCTGACAACCTCAGAATTTGGGAAGTTGATGTTGTAATTCCTAGTCCAAAGCCAAACTGTTGCATGTAGTGGGCCAGCTGGTGCAGGTCCTGAAGACCCAAGGTCATAGAACTTCAGGAAAAAGAGGGCAGGGGTGGGCAGAGAAATCTTCCTTTACCGTCTTGTCCTCTTCCAGTCCCCAGATGATTGAATGACACCTGCCTACATAGAGGGTAGGTCTTCCCCACTCAGCCCACTGACTCACACACCAATCTCCTCTGGTAACACCTTCACACCTACCACCCTAATGCTTTGCCAGTTCCTTAGGGTTCCTTAACCCCATTGATTTGACATCTAAAATTAAACATCACCCCAGAAAATGCCAATCCCCCACCTGCCAAACACTCCCGTGTCACCTTCAGATCCATCACTGGAATCCAGTCCCAGCATGGTGGCACCGTATAAGCACAAAGTCAAAGCTGGAGGGAACAGGCTTTCCCAACAAAAAGAATTCTAAGATTTTGCTCATTTGCGATGTCAAAAACCTGGAATACACATGGGACTGGATCCTGACGGTTCTATTCCTTGAAGAGAGAGACATAATTTTAGATTGGGTTGAATGGCTTGCATTGATTGAGTGTACTTGCCAGAGATTCTGGGTTCAATATGTTCACTTGAGCAGCTGAAAGTGTTTGAAAGGAATGTGGGTGTAGCACTAGTTGATGCTTGTGATGCCAGTAATTTCTTGGGATAATGTGGAGAAATGGATGTAAAGATGAAAGAAACATTTCAGTGTATTTATCACAGTGAAAACCACTCATCTGTGCCTAGTTATGCCTCCTCAGAGAACCCAGAGGGAACTTCCTTCTTTGAGGCACAACTTTCATCAAGAAATACCTTGAAAATGCTGGAGTGGTTGTCTTCTGCAGCCGGACCTGATGGTAGGAGCTGCTGTCAAAGGAAAAGTGCTCGGATTTCTCTGGGGAGATGAGGTCTGACGTGGCAGAATGCACAGGGTGAGTTCAAGGATAGGACCCAAAGACAGAGGAGGGTATGGATCATAGGTAGTGGGGTTTGAGTGACAATTCCAGGGATCTTTGGCCGTGACTAACTGACCAATAGGCTCCAAGGACTAAAATAGAACGTATAACTTGTCATCATCCTCCTTGATCTGTTGAGAGCCACAGCCAAGTCGGGATGGCGCCTGGCATTTTGCCAGATGGAGTGGTTGGGAGGTGACGCCAGCGAGCCATTGGGATGATGGTGATTAAGTTAAGCTGTGTATAATTATTGGGATGGTGACTGATTGCTGTAACTGGATGATGCTGGATTGGGGCAAGCTGTGTATTCAGTTGTGTATGTGGACCTCTGCTGTCCGGCAATGGGGCGGCTCCTGCTGCCTCGGGTGCCCGCTACTTTTGAGTTCTCGTGGAATTCCCGTTGAGTTCCCGTTGGTTCTCACAGAGTTTCGGTGGAGTTCTAGAGAGTTCCCGTGGGGTTCAGGCAATAAAATAGTTCCTGTTTGAACCTACAAGTGGCTCGTGACCCTGGTTATTTGTGCCCAGCCAGACTGCGGCATTGATCTGTATAAGCTGAAGTCAAAACAAAAACAAGATTCTAGGTGACCTTAGGAACTACAATTATGTTATGGTGCCTTTACCTACTCACAGACCCTCAGCTCATAAAGGAAGGGAAAACTAGGCACTCGTGAGGAATTTCCGGTGATGTGCCACAAGCGTGCACAATACCTCTTCTTTCTACTCTTCCTCTAAAAAGGGCTTGTAGTCATCTCTCAGGGAAGTGAACTGCCCAGATCTCAGGGGCTATTACTGATATGAGCTTTAGCTAATGTTAATTCCAGGGGGCCCAGAGTGCCCCTGTGACCCACTACTCAGAGGAGGCTTACTGGGGTCAGGGAGAGTAAGTGGAGGTTTGGTCTGTGTTTGCCCCACAATGGGTCAGTGTGGACCTGTTGGTGAATTTTTCTCAGGTTACTTTTACAGTTTTCTCATGTATCACTGGAAAAGACCACGGAGTGAAGATTCTGGAAGAGCAGGCCTCTGTGCTAAGAGTGTTGCCAAAACAGTGAACCCAAAGCGGCACTATGTACCTGGAAGGGCTCTGGAGATGAACATTGCTAGAGAACAGCTGTAAAAGGCAGAGGTAGAAATTCTTATTACAACTCCAAATTTCCCCACCTCCTCATTAAACTCTTACAACTTATTTGGCTCTTTTTTTTTTTTTCTTTTTTGACCAGTGAGAAGACACTTTGGAACAATTATCAGTAGATTATCACAAATTCAATTAGGGAGTGATTCCAATGGATACTGCTGTTCCATATGTGGTTTATTTTCTGAAGCTAGGGATCACAGACTCTGATGCCTGGTGTAGAGTTATCAGGTTGACAAATGCTATTTAAAAATACACCAATAAGAAGAAACCACAGAAGCTTTCGTTTCAACTGGCAGGAGCAGCACTGGACCAAGGGCTAGATCATCTTTCTGGCTCTGCCTGATAATTTAATTCAGAAATGGGCAACTTTTCACATAAAGGGCCAAGTTGACATTTTAGGTTTTGCAGGCCACATATGGTCTCTGTTGCATATTCTTCTTTTTAAAACAACCTTGCAAAGTAAAACAAAACAAAAAAATAAACACCTTAGCCTGCAGGAGTCACAGAAAAAGGCTGCTAGCCAGATTTGGCCTTCAGGCTGTAGTTTGCTGATCCCTGACAGCTCATGGGGACCTTGGCTATCTCACGAGTCTGCAGAATATCATGCAGCTCCATTCCTTTGGTAACACTATAATGGTCAGCAAAAGTAGCATGTACTGCCTGGCATGCAGAACATAGCATGTACCCAGGATGTCTTGATAAGGTGCTTCAGTGTCAAAGGTGGAAGATGAATCCTGTGAAAACTCACTATCCTATCACTGCACAGAGCCAAATTTCAGAAAGTTAATTTAAATTTTGGAGTTTGGAAGCAAGGATAATCCCATAAGGAGAACTAGACACAGGTTCTGGGACAGATGAACAAGTATGTCTTGAGGCTGGCTCTTCTGATGTTGTGTGGCTATCCTTAAGTCCCCCCCCCCTTAAGTGCCTGTGGAACTGAGAAGCTGCAGTACAGTGTTGAATGGCTCGGCTGCAGGGAAAGGAAGAACTCAGAGTCGCGAACCAGAGGGCTTGAAAAATTAGGTTCCTGCAATATTGATTTTGAGCCTCTTCACCAGTGAGCCATTTTTGATTGGGAGTATTGTCTGACACAGATAGAAGCTGGTAGAATTTCAACTTCAACTTTAATCCTCAAACCCCCCCCCCCTACAAATTCTGCATATAGGTAATACAAAAATAGCTATGTTCCAAGGGAATTCAAAAGGAAAAAATAACATTCAGAGATTGCTGAAATCTATGTACTTGTGCAAGCAGAGAGGACTTTTCTTCTTCATTCATTTTAAGAACCATTTAAATTGGTTTGTGCATAATAAAAATTTAGCCTTTCATCAATAGTTGTATAAATAAATTGTAGCCTCCATGGAATATAGATTGTCAAGAGAGGATCAAGCTGTGGTTTACTATTTCACATAGTATGCTTTGTTTTTCAGAACTAATAAAAGCCACAACTGCGTGCTTTATTATAAAATGCAGAACAAAGACTGAGCAGTATTTCCCTTGTTTTAGAAAGACAAAGCCCAACAATGAATAACATACAAGGAGTTTGACCTGAACAGTGAGAGAGTTGACTTCTCCATGCTGTGCTGGCTTAACCCCATCTTTAAGCATCTTTAAGTGTGGTCTGTAGTAGAAAGTACTTGAATCTCTTTGTTTGATTCTAGGACCATTGGTAAAAAATATTTCAATGTACCCGTGTTCACTAAATGCTATTTTCTTTTTTTTTAGTACCAGGCGGCGCTTAACCACTGAGCCACATGCCCAGCCCTTTTTATTTTTTATTTTTTAGAAACAAGGTCTCACTGAGTTGCTTAGGGCCTCACTAACTTGCTGATGCTGGAATTGAACTCGCCATCCTCCTGCTTCAGCCTCCTGGGTGACTGGAGTTACAGGTGTGCACCACTGTGCATAGCAAATGCTATTTTCTTACGTCTTTGAGGTGCCTTTGTTTCCTAAAACCTGATACTCAATTTCACCCACAAGTTGAAATTGACTCCCTGCTCTCAGAAATAATGCCAGACTTGCCTTTTCATTCTCTAGACAAGCATGGATTCCTGATCTCAGGCTCAGCAACCTGGGAGCTAGACTGTTGCTCTCTTTATTGGAGCAATGTTAACTTCCTCAGTCAATCTGATGCTGTCTTTTGCAATTTAGACTAAGGAGAATGGAGATCATTCAGTTAGTGTAGGAGAAGAAAGGGGAACCTGTAAAGAGTAGCATAGACAATGAAATTTTTTATGTATTAATAATCAAAGAGAAGGATTCAGAAGAGAGCAAAGCTTGGTCATGGATAGCAGAATCCCCCAGTTTTTCTGCACTTCTCCATTCAAAGCTGTTCAGTAGAAGATGACCAGGACACCAGGAACAGCAATATCAGCCACTTCTCTGACAGATTAAACTGAGAGATACAGAGAGAGAGGGGACCCACCAGCCCTGTCAGATACCACCGATTCCTTGTATTCCACACTTGCTCAGTGCACCTTGTCCTTGTAACTATCACTCAAATGTTTGTGACTCCTCCAGCCTCTGAGGATCACACCTTCCTTTAACAAGCAATGAACAGTTGGAGCTGGTATCCCATCTGATTTTAGGAAGTATAGTGGGTTTTTGATCCCAAGAATGCTCATATGTTTTGTTCTAATCTGGGGAGTCCCCGCAACCCATCATCTTCTGGTTCCAGCTCTGTGATGGGCTTCTCTAGAAGGAACAAATCATCAAGGTTTGACTAAACTTCTGTGGCTTCTCTTTACACTTCACAGATAGATGGTGAACACAGAAAGGAGGAACAGGGGAGAAGGGGTAGGCAAAGAACAGGAAACTTCCTAGGACTTCTTCTGAAGTATCAAGTCCTTCCACAAGGGGTAGTTGGGGTGAGGAGTGTTGTACTGGATATTTGTTTCCCTCCCAAATCCATGTGTTCAAACCCTAATCTCCAGTGGGAGGGTGTTGGGGCGGGGGTGGACCTTTGGGAGGAGCAGGAAGTCCTCATGGATAGGATTAGTGTCCTTATATAAAGAGACATGTACAGATAATCACTTTGTCTTGGCCACACGAAGACATGAGAAGACAGCTGTTTATGAAACAGGAGTTGGGCCCTCACCAGGCATCTATCTGCCAGTACCTGGATCTTGGACTTCCAGCCTCCAGAGCAATACACTGTTGTTGCTTAGGACACACAGCAGTCAGTGGTATTCTGCTAAAGCATTCTAAGCCAAGACATGGGGACAGGGGCAGGAAGGGGGGAGGGCCGTGTAGAGGGGACGCTACTTGGTGTGCCAACATAATTAGGGAGTACTTTTCATAGAGTTGCCTTTGATTATGGGTTCCCTTCCTGGAGTCCACTTCTCCCCCAAATCTTTTGAGGTTAAGAAAAAAGAGCCAAATCCAGTTTCTCTTTCATCTATAACCCCTAACCCCCAGTTCAAAGCCTGACTCCATGACATATAATCCTCTTCAGAGAACTCATAGGACCTGGAATGAAGACAGCCCATTATTATGGAGAGCTGTTTGTCTTCTATTTTTGACTTTCCATTATGGAATTGTATTCTTTTTGTATTGACCATTACAAAATCCCATCAAAGTACAATTTTTTTAAAAAAAATAAACAACAAACATATTCAGTTGCACAAATCAAGTCAAATTTCTGTGGAGTTTGGATAGGGAGTGTTCTCCAAAGGCTCATGCCTTGAAGCCTTGGTCTATAGCTGGGGAAGCTTTAGGAGGCAGGGCCTGGTGGGAGGAAGTAGCACTGGGGGCTGCCTTTGAAGGGCACATTTTGTTCCCTGATTATTCCCTGCGCTTCCTCTCTCTTTCTGCTTCCTGGCTGCCCCAAGATGACTGTGCTCCACCACATGCTTCCTACCACCATGTTCTGACTCATGTGTTTTCTGCCTCACCACAGGCCTAAAAGCAGTGGAGCTGACTGACTGGATTGAAACCTCGGAAACCATGAGCCAAAATAAATGTGTTCTTCTCTTGAGTTGATTTCTGTCAGGTGTTTTGTTACAGTGACAGAAAGCTAACAGCCTCCATCTAGAAAATTTGATGAACATTCACCATTTTTAAGTCCATGCCTTCTGCTCTCACTCACCTGGCCTACCCAATCTATTAAGATAAAAAAAAAAAAACCCACAAAAAACTCAACTTAAAAAAAATGTCATAGAGAGTTTTTGGGTACGAAACCAGAAAAAGCTAACTATCTCAGGCATTTTGTACTTTATAGAAAGCTTAAAACGAATCACTCATTTGCTTTCATTATAACATTCAAGAAACTAAAATTCAGTCCTATAAAATGTTACTTCATTTTAGACTAAATAAAATGGTTGTCTTTTTCACATTGATGAATTTCTTCAACTTTTCCCTTAGGTTTCAATGGTTCTATTTACTCATAAGTGCTGTATTTCAAAGGAAGAACATTTTTGAGCTATCTATGATTTCTCAGCTTTTACCTTGGAGAATATTGCAGTGCATTCTGTGTGAGAAGCTTATATTCTATTTACAAAGGAAAATATCTGTAACTTTATATCTTCCCATACTGTATTGTAGAAACAAACATGCCAGTGAATATAAAAAGTTTCTATAGAATTTAAAAAGTCTTTGAAAGGTTAGTGATTACACACCCACATGTACACACACACACACACACACTCATCTATTGTGCAACACAAGCCAATGCTTTAGCAATTATAACCCAGATGAATTTTCTTCTTGTGCTGACCCAAATTTCTCTGTATCTGCTCTAACATTGCGATTCTGAGAAAGGAAAGTGTAATGTCCACTAGAGATGGAGAAGGCTATGAGGTAGGAGGCTTCATGAACAGGGCAGGGGAGGAGAAAGCTGGGAGAAGAAGGAGAACAGGAAACAAGAATGAGAAAAGGGCAGGAGAAGGGATGTGATCCAAGAGGATGGGTCCTCTTGAGGTTGATTGGCAGTGGGGATCAGTAGATCACTGAGATCCATTTTGAGGATCCATTCTGAGCACATTTCCGAGAACTCCTACACTCAGAGTGGTGTAGCCTGTTAGAGAATATTGGCAGAGGAAGATGTTTTGTTGGAGGTACCATGAGGGGATCCAGAGTTCCTCCTGACCTTGTGAAGAAAGCAAAGTTCTGAGAAAACCATGAATCACAGGGCATCTCAGGACTGGGTAAACGCCATCTGAGCAGGAGGCCTCAAACAGCTGGTGGTGAGAAGCCAAGCTGGATCTACCTTGACTTAAAATCAATGTAGCATGAGGAGGCCCTGGGTTCAATCCCCAGCATAGCAAAACAGACAAACAAACTTCCCTATGCTCTCAGTTTTCCAATGCCTTCATATCTCTTCCCCCAAAACCATAAAGCAGGGTTTCTGGTTTCAGGAGGAGCTTTTAACTCAGTGAGGGAGAAAGATGGGTAAACAAGAGCCATTCAGTAAGTATTGCAACCAAGGGACGTGCAGGGTGTGGGGAGCACAGAAGAGGATTGATTGGCAGGCTTCTCAGAGCACACGATGCTCAAATCAGACCTGAGGGGTGAGATTCTCACCTGGTGGTCTTCATTCACTCCTGTGCTAGAATGCCTGGTGATTATATTTCTTGAAATCTTTCCTGTATTCAATGCCACCTCCTTTATGAAGATTTTTCTGATCCTTTCAAATAGATTTGGTTTCTCTTGCCATCTGATTTTCATAACATTTTGGCTTGCTTTATTGATACATAATACCTCAATTTGCTTGGAATCTGTTCGTATACTTGCCTTTGTCTTCTCTATTAAATTATATGCTCATCCCTAGGGTCCCACATCCCTGTACCTTGTGTGTACTAGACACTCAGTGAGTGTAATTTTAGAGTAAATCAAGTAGAGCATACTACTGGAAGGCTGAGGGAGACCAATTCTAAAGTTACTAAATGATGAAGGCAAAGTTTGTGAATTCTCCTTTTTATTTCCAGAACTAAGCACAATCCATGGCAAATAGTAGTTGCTCAATGAATATTTACTAGAATTAAGTTGAAGACATAGGAAAGGGAGGTATACAGATAATCTGGGAGTTGGAGGTTGTTTTACAGTCTCCATAACAAACTCTGGAAAATTCTCCTCCTGCACAGACTTTAGCTAAATTGTCTAGGACTATGTTACTTTTCATAGGTGCTGGCCAATATTTCTATGGCAAATGTTGAATTTTAGGTAATGGTGAAATAACCAGCCTACAGGACATAAATTAGGTTTCATGAGGAAATTTATTTTTCTCTGTCTATGTCCATCTTTTTTGGCCTCAGCAAGAGAATATTGGTAGAAAAAAAGAGCCAGATGAGTGCCAGGTCATGTCCTTATGGTACCTCAGAGAATTCTCATAGTCCCTCTAGAAGGTAGGTACTAATACTCCTATTTTATAAAGAAAACAGGCTCAGAAATTTAGAAGTACTTGTCAAAAGTCACATGGCCAGTGAATAGGAACAACACAAGTTGTCTGATTATGAAGCATAATTACTTCTCTGATGAACAAATGAAGTCCTGATGGAGAGGAATCTTCAAGGTCTGGATTCAATTAAGAGGTAAGGTCTGCACAACTGTTCTGACTTGCTCTGGTGATCAAACTGGGCTATTCCAGCAGAAATAAGGTTACCTGAAGATGGAAGAGATGGATTATTCCAGGAAGAGACATCAAGGTGATAATTTGACAAGATGATTAGATGTAAAGAAATTGCTAAAAATAAGGAAAGCAGGATCTGTTTATATGTTTAAGTGCGCAGTAAGGGATATGAATTAACAAAATGTAATAAAATGTTCAGAAATAGTCTATTTACTTCTAGAAAGGACCAGTTGTTCCAAACAATCTCCCTGATTATTGCAAACATTTCCTGAAATGTGTCCTCAATTTTATGCCACTTGTGACATAATTAGGTAATTAAAAAAGTGCTTAGTTGAAAATGGGACATCTGTTATGGGCCCAATTGTGTCCCCCCCTAAAAGTTCAAACATTTTACATATGACTTTAGAAATATGTAGTGTGAGAGCAGAATGTTGATATTCAATAAATGTAAAATCATATCACACTCATTTGCTTCATTTAAAAAAAAAAAGCCTCTAATTTGCTGTGAAAAAAATAAAGTTACAGTAAACTGAAAAATTTAATTCCTTCATGGTTATTGAATCCCATGTCAAGAGGTTATAAAAACATACTGCTACTTTGTGGTAGTCAGCTATTTGTCACAGTGAATAAAATACCTGACAAAATCAACTTAGAGGAGGACAAGTTGGTTCTGGGCTTATGGCTTCAGAGGTTCAGTCCAGGGTGGACTAGCTCCATTGCTCTGGGCTGGAGATGAGTCAGATCATCATGGCGGAAGGGTGTGGCAGAGAAAAATTGCTCTACTTGGCAGCCAGGGAGCAGAGAGAGCACAACTGAAGCCACAGGGGTGAAATGTAACACCCAAGGCGTGCCCCCAATGACCTACTTCCTCCAGTCACACTCCACCCTGCAATCACCACCCAGTACAATGGTCCTTTCAAATCATTAATCCATCAAATTGATTAATTTGCAGAGGAGGTTACAGACTCTCCTCATCCAACCATTTCACTTCTGCACATTCCTGCTTTGGGAGATACCTCATATCCAAACCATGGCATACTTCTGGGACAAGTGACCTTAGAGTGCCACCAGCAGGAAGGGGCATTCTGTCCCGCTCAGTACTCAGACATGCATGTCATTCCCATACCAGAGACACGGACTCCTCTTTCTTCTTTCCTATTTCTTTCTGCCTTTTGTGCCACTGTTCATGAACAACAGGAGTGGGAGATAACAGAAGAGCAACTCACATCCTCTTTTCATTTGGGGCATTTTCATCCTTTCCTCCTACTTTGGCCCATCACTACCACCCACCTGGTTGCTATAGTCACTGCTATGAGAATGTAACTTGACTGCCATCTCTGGCTTGGTTGTCTGGTCTTGGGGTTGGTAGCTGTGTCATCATGGTACTTCTGTGAGAATTTGGAGCTGGCCTGTGAGTTATGAAGTTCAAGGGTTGTTAGTAACCATGCAACTTAATGAGCATCAGAAAAACAGAGAAAGTTATGAGTTTACGTGGGTAAAGAGAAGGAAGGAGGGAGAAAAGGCAGGAAAAGAGCAGATAGAGCAATGGGGGAAGTCCCAGCTGCATGTCTCTGTTTCTGGTTGTCAACGCCTGGCTTCATTCCTGCTCTTGGGTTCCATGAGACAGTCAAGACCTTTATAATAATTTAATCCTTTTACATAAGTTAGTCGATTTTTAAAATTTCTCATAGCAACTCCCCTTAACTTCCATACATATACACACAGATTATCTAAATATACAAATAAGAAAGTTCAACTCTTGCTTTTAATTTTTTAAAAGCTGGGATGAAGCTGGTCGCAGTGAGGCACACTGGTAATTCCAGGAGCTTGGGAGGCTGAGGCAGGAGGATCGTGAGTTCAAAGGCAGCTTCAGCAAAAGCAAGGTGCTGAGCAACTTGGTGAGACCCTGTCTCTAAATAAAATAGAAAATAGGGCTGGGGATGTGGCTCAGTGGTGGAGTGCCCCTGAATTCAATCCCTGGTACCAACAAACAAACAAACAAACAAACAAAAAAACCCAAACTGGGATGAAAACAGGAACTTGCTTTACAACATATTGTTAATATAAATGAATAACTATAGTTAAGAAAATACCTGATGTCACACGTGGTGTTATATATTAGGAGATTTTGAATAGCAGAGGATTATAAAGATATAGATACCCACTGTGTCACATCAATCTACATATTTACATATGACTTTAGAAATATGTAGTGTGAGAGCAGAATGTTGATATTCAATAAATGTAAAATCATATAAAAAAACCTCCAGGAACAGTGAGTATACAGAAAGAGTATGAGCTACCTCATTGCAAAGGAGGTGTGACATGAGTCCTGCAGATGTTAGATTGATTTTATTGCTTCAGACAGCAAAGTAACTACTGGGAATCACCTTTGACTTCTGACCATACAGAGATATTTCAAAAGGAAATGAAAAATATTTTGTCCTGCACTGGCAAATGGAGTTACGTTCTGGGGACACAAGTGGCTAGAAGTTCAAGGTTGGTAAAAGTAAAGCCTGAATGAGTTTAATCAACCATAGAAGCATTTGAATCCTCCAGGATGATTCAAGGAACATGCCACTAAATAACTAAAAAAGGTAAATATCAGGCTGATGGATGGAGTTTAAAAAATGCCATGTGGCATATACATCTGATAAAGTCCTGGTTTCTTTTATTCTCTCATTCTCTTTCCCCCCACTCCCCCTTTAAAGTTCTTATATGATCATCACAGGTATGTCACATATTCCTCAATGTCCCTGTAAAAAGTCCTGGTCAGCATGATCTATATCTGGACTTTTGTTATAATGGGGCTTTCTGGGTGTGTCCCTTTAAGTGTTCATTTCCATCAGTACCTGTACCTATTTTACCTCTGTTCTGAGGAGGAATGCTTTTGTATCTATGGCACTAGTGAAGCAGTCTTCATAAACACAATCTCCATTTAAGGTTAGAGGACTTATATATTAATGACATTTTCAAGTTAGTGGTAAAGCTTTGGCATCCTAATGTTCTGATATTCTTTCAATTCTTCTGTATTTTAAGAGTGGTCTAAAGCTGTTACACAGCGGGAAAGCTGTACCATCTTTTCAGCAGACCTCTATGAACAGGACTTAGCCAGTGCAGGAGGTGGGTGTGTTCAGTCCTATCCCATACAGGAAAACTCTAGCTGCCTGACCCAACCCCTAGTTTTCCAAGATCTGTCTGACAGTTTATCCCTCACCTCTCACTTGTCTCCATTCGCCATGGTGCCAGAGCAGAGCACAGCAGAGCAGAAGTAGTTTGGAGAGAAGGAAAGGTAAGGGCTGCAGGGACCGAGGGAGAAGGGGCCGAGAACATTTCTGGCCCATCCTGTTTATTAATCCATTCTATAACTATTTCTGGAAACTACAGCATGTTGGGCATTGTCCCAAGCCCTAGAAGCAAAGCGGTGGCAACAAAACAAACCACCCCAAAACCAAAAACCTAAACAACCAAAGTTCCTGCCCTGATTGACAAAGCTTGTAACCTAGTGGCAGGCAAGTGCTCTTGGAGTGAATGGATGCCTAGATTCAGGCAGTGACAGCAGGGGTGACAGCTGGGGGTAGACACAGCTTCCCATGCTGTGAAACTGTTAAGCACTGACTTAACCCAAATTGATTTCACCATCCTGACTTAGGGATTCCAGGCCCTTCGAATGGCGAATGTCACACTTGTGTACAGCACTGAAACTCCATTTTATTTAAAATGTGAATTTAAAGAGCCCAGAGGAGAAAAACTGAGGGTGTCTTTATAGGCTGCTCTAGGCACCTTTACCTTTGAGCAGCTCAGTCAGAGCCTTTCCAAGAGAACCGCCAGGTGGCACCTGTAAGGCGCAGATGGGGAAATCATTTGCCCCACACCCCACAGCCTGGAACCAGCAGGCTGCGTGCTTTCGCCTGTGGGCTTGTTGGCGAGGAAGTGGGGGAGTTTTAGTCTCCTTCCAGACTGTGTGATTACACACCCCATCTTCCTAACACCCCAAACACGCCGAGGGAGGACTTGTCCCCACGCACTCAGGCTGTCTAAGTCGTATCACAAGCTTGTTGGGAGCAAATCGGCCTTAGCCACCCTCTGCAACGTGGGGGACTCGCGGATGGTGACTTTGGGTTGCTCTGGACTGGAAACCGAGTCGGTGCCCAAGTCTCCCACGCCAGACCCCCAGCTGGGGCAAGAGGGCTGAGAGGCAGGAGAGAAGCGTCCCAGGGCGGCTGCAGGCAGAAGTCCCCCAAACGTGGGACACTGCTTTACCTTCACCTCACGGTCACGCCTGGGGACCGTCAGCGGCCGGGGTCTGGGGCGCCTCCTCCTGCTGATCTTTTTCTCTGTGTTTTCTCCTGCCCCGGACTCAGCGTGGCGTCCCCCATCCCTCCTCATCACCACAGCAGTGATCCCACACGCTAGGCTGGGTGGTTGTCCCCCCGCGCAGAGGGGCTGGGTGCGGGGTGTCAGCACACGCAACCAGCCTGTTTTGGTCATTTCGAGGTGCGCGGCCAGGCCACCAACTCCGCTCCATCTGTAGCTGGAGGCAAGCTGCGCCAGTTGTGAGATCCTAGCTGCTGCCACCGCCTCTATTCTGTCGCTAGTGACATTGGGAGGAGACCGCTTGGAGAGAGCATAGAAGGAGGAAAAGGGGCAAGGAAGGTGGGGGAGGGGGGAAAGTAGCAATTGTGCCGGGGGGCGTGTGAGCAGCCCGAGAAGCAGCCGCGCTGGTAAC
>NW_026000057.1:1997474-2004585 GCF_001458135.2 Marmota marmota marmota | reverse complement strand
AGGTAATTACCCGCCTCGGATCCCGGGGCTCGGTGGGGGATTTCGCAGGGTGGGGTGGGCGAGGGTGGGCGATCAGGGAGGCGTTGGAGCGTGTCTGAGAGCGCGGGGGCGCGTCCTGCCTTGGGGAGCCTGTGTGTTTTGCATCAAGTTTCTCAACCCTGCAGCCCAGATCGCCCCTCTAGCCCTGTCGCTTAGTGGGTAGGGGAGGGTGTGCTGCCTGTCTTTGGGTGTTGGGGTACCCCTGTCCCCCGCTTACTGTCTTGTCGAGCGCCCCGGAGCGCAAGCTTGTTCCTACTCACATTCACGGGCTCCCACTCTCCCGGCCCCCTGGGTGACTCTGAGCTCTGGCCTCGCTGACCTTCCAAGGCTGCGCCCACCTGCGCGGTCCTTGAGAGAAGCCCTTGTGGCCCAGGGACTTGCCCCTAATCCCAATCACAGGCTGCCGCCCCTCTGCCCCCGGCCTCAGAACAAGGAGTCCTTAAAGCATTTAAGGGGTGGTGGATGCTGGGGTCCCAGTTGCCTCATTTCCTGATGTTTCCTAAAAAGCCCTTCTCTGTGACCATCTCTAGTCCCACCCCCAGCAACTCCTGAGAGCGTGTCGCCTTTGGGCGACTACCCACGCATCTCTTATCCTACTCCTGAGAGGTCTCACTAAGAGGTTAGCAAGGTGGGACTTGGCTGAAGGGGTGAGGAGTCATTGTTTGGAGCATTGCGCTGTAGACTCCTAAACCTCTTCGCGCCCCTCTGGCAGGGACCAGAGCTGGAGCAAGTCAGGAGCCTGGTTCTTCAATGACTTACAGGTTTGTAGCTGATATTAAGATGAAGATGTAGAGCTACACAAATCTGCGTTTGCCCCTCCCTGCACCTCTGAATTCTCCTCCCTTCGGAGTGGTGGTTTCTGTCCCTGAGGACCCAAGGAAGAGGGACCCAGCAGTTTCTTTTTGGGGACAAGAGGGTTTATCAGGTGAAGATGTGCATATTAGGTTGTTGCTGCTGCACAAAACTTACTGGAAAAACCCAGTGGAGAAGGAGCCAGCAGTTTGTGTTTGGAAACGAGAGGCTTCTTAAGGGTGAGGTTGCACATATTGATTAGGTTGTTTCTGCTTCACAAAACTTACTGGGAAAACCTGGCAGGGTTTTCTGTTACTCTTGTTTCAATGATGCAGATTGGCTCTTTTTGTTTTTTTCCTTCTCCTGAACCAGGTTTCTCCTCTCTCTCTTAAATGTTGTTTGAGGTCATTACGTTTGCTGAGGCCAGGTGTTGCATTTTGCCTACCTCCCTCCTCTCAGTATTGTTTATAAAGCTGTGGTTCTATAAGTAAAAACCTAGAAGAGGGTATACATTTTTGTCCCTGTCTCAAGATGAGCAAAAGGAAGCCTTTTAATTACAGTGCACCTACATTTCAAAGACTTTGCTTGTAACAGGAATTTTCTTAATGAGTTCTGGATCAGAAATGGTAGTAACCTGACTCAGTGCTAAAGCAACGCATAAGGCGCTGGGAATCATCAACAGAGCAGTTGGCTGATAGTGTGTAAGAAGTTGAGTAAGGAGAGGACTGAGCAAGTGGGCATTTTCAGCTCCCTTGGTAGACAAGGTAATGTTTAGCTCATGTTCCTTTGCGATGTTCTTCAGTAAAGCATTGATATTAAACCAGTCAGTGATCAATGGCTGTGTGATTAGTACACAGGCATTAAAAATTGAACCTGTTGGACATGTAGTAATTTTAAATGCTTCTGCAATGGAATGCCTTTTTTTTTTTTGTCTATTTCTTTCCAAAGTGATTTGGAAGATTGTCCTTGAAAGGTTATGAAATGTGCATGGGAAGAGATGTTAGATGCTTAGTGTTATTGGGAAACATACTTGCTGATTGAAATACTGCTCTGACTTTGGAGGAATATTCTCTTTGATTTGGCAAATCAATATTATTTGGGATACACTAATGACCAGTTAGGATGTGTATAATTATAGCAGCACTTTGTTTCAGACTCTGATATAGTATCAGAACAGCCAGATAGATCAAGTTTAGTTTTGTCTTTCCATATGTTTGAAGAATCATGCAAAGTTATAGACAGACAATACTCTTAAAATATTGGGCTTGAGCATCACTTTAGGGATGCGAATTGTCTGACTGACTTCATTTCCTATAAGATTTTTGTCAAAATTCTAAATGACTTTCATAGACTCATCAGTTAAATTTGATTATAAAATAATGCAATTATATTTTAATTTTGTGAAATGGAAAAACCATTAAACTCAGGGAAAGCCAGATATTTTGTTCAAAATTGTGCCGATTGAAAGTTGTTCATCTCTTTTCTGAGACCTTGGAGTATCTTCTAGTTTAAATAAGGTAAATCCCCACATGGGTAACAGAGTTAACTTGCACTACCTTCAGGCAAAATCCAAGAAGGCAAGTCTCTGAGAGACAGAGCAACAACTGCAAACTGATCCTATATCTCTTAGCAACCAAATAGATGTCAGTTTTCAGGTAAGCACTGACATCTGAAAATACAAAGCTAGAAAACTGATGGAATCATAATTAGTGAGATGCTTACTGAATATTTATTACTTTCTTTTTTTACTGTGAGCAGTTCCCAGTAGTACTAATATTAGGTATACAAATACACATTCTGTAATCCATAGGGAATAAATTATCTTTCACATGGGGCTTTTAATAAATAGAAATGCCCTGTTTTAAATAATCTCAAGTGAAATGTTCAGTGGAAAGCTGTATCAGTCTCTTCTGTATGCTATACCTTACTTTCTCCATGTGACCTAGCTCTCTTTATAAAGCCCCAAGGAATCTGCTCCAAAGGCCATGTTGTTACTGCTTTTTTTTGAATGTTGGATTAGAAATCCCTGATCAGAGAGTTTCTTAGGATATGCTCATAATCATATATACCTTAATACTCAGGCTTAAGAAATGATGCTATTAGGCAAATAATCTCATCTTAAACATTTATTTATAGATAAATCCAAATGGTGATGCTGAGATTTAATTTCCAGTGAAAATTCTATAGTCTGTGATTCTAAAACTTTAGATGTCGTGTGTGTATGTGTGTGTGTGTAGAAATGGCATTAAGATAGGTGGGGAAAAATTAAGGGAACTTTTAGAGCCTCAAGCACAATTGTCATTTGAATCAAGTCTTTGTTACTTCAATCTTTTTTATGCTTTGCAGTCCTACGTAAATTAATAAATGCATTTTAAAAAGTGCTTATGAAGGGATTGGGGTGTGGCTCAGTGCTTGCTTAGCTTGCTTGAGGCCCTGAGTTTGATCACCAGTACCAATAAATAATGTTTATAAAGTTTTAGGTATTATAACCATAATTTATATACATTTGCAACTGAAGCAGGACTCTCCTTATATAAGGCACAGTTGTATCAACTATCTTCAATTCTGAAATATTCTTGGAGATGATATACATAAGGCCAATGGAATATCAAAGAGCTATAATTTTAGTATTTTTTTGGTCAATTAACTTCAAAATTTTACTGAACATTTGTTATCATGATAGATGTCATCACAACACAAGACAGTATATGTTTCCAAACTGAGTTTCTTCAGTTGCAATATCTTGAGTTGCAATCGTTTGAGCATTAGTCAACCATTCCAAGTAGGTTTGCCCATTGTGTATTGGGACCTTAAAATAGCCTCCTGCAGATCTAAGTGAAACAGTAAGGTGGGAAAGTTGATTAAATCTTGAGAAGTTTTCTAAATCATGTGGCTTTGATTGGAATTTCCTTTGGGAATTAATTAATGATTTTAACAGGGGATAGAAATATTTCTGTTCAAGGGAGTTCTATCTGTTCAACAATCCTTCCGTTTTTTCATCTATTGGTCTAGCCATCTATCTATTTTACCTGTTCTTCTGCTTATGCAAACAAAGCAATACAACAGGCCTACTAGTGAAGTTACCCAATGTTTTTCTCCAATGTTTCCAAGGATAGAAAAGTCTGTGTGATATACAAGCAGCTTTAATTGGCATGCTGATCCTGAATGATTGGAGTGACAACTCTAATGAAAAGCACCTTCCAAGTTAAAAATAAAAGTATAATTCTTATTTTTTTCATGTGTCAGTTATGTATGGTGTATCATTTATTTATAAATTTTAAATACTGTTAAAACAGAACCTAAGATTTTTATGTTTCTCAAAAAGGAGAGAGTTTTTAAAAAGTAACTATGATTTAAAGGGAATCCACTTAGTATTTTTCACTTTGAAAAACATAACAGAAGTGAGTCTTCCACCCTTCACTTTAGTTCTTGGGTACAATGCATGAAGTAGATCAGACTCAAGACTACCATTTTAGAATATAGTGAGTCAAATAAAATGTGGCCTCCCGACCATCACCAAGTCATCCACCACAAACTTTTCTTAATACTTTGAAAATGGTTCTCATTTCATTTTCATGGGCCTTTGCTTTTCTTAGACAATGATCAGAGATGAGCTCAACCAAAACACAAAAATTATTCATTGTGGGGAAAATAAAATAGAACCAAGAACCAGTGGCATTTTGAATTGAAGTTATAACCTGTATGGAGCAGAGATTTTAGCTGTGTTCAAGAGACCTTTACACTATCCTTAGTGGTTATTTAATATCCTATGATGCCTGTTTGAACATCTTCGCGTGCCACAGTAGTGAGATAACCACTATTCCATTCAGATCAGCACAAACCATACTCATAATACTTTGCATGGTCGATGAACAGTATAAAAAATTACCTTTAAATTGTTTCTGTTTATTATTAACAAAATCTGGGACTTGTATACTTACTAATCTAAGCAGATCTTTATGAGACAGATGCGATTTTTGTATTATGTGTAATTTCATGTACTCCCTATAGTCTTCTCTTGAAATTCTTGTGAATAAATATGTCTCAAACCTGTTTTGATGAAATTTTTCCTTTAAAATACAGCATTCCCACGTTCCTGAAACTGTTCATTGTGCAGCTGAGGCAAAAGAGACATTGAACACTAGGTGGCAGTGTGCAATGCTTAGAAGCCTTGCTTCTTTTAATCTCAGCATATTCATTTAAAGACTTTTAAACAATTTATATCATGAGTGAGTTAATGAAATTAAAGACAACAGGCACATAAATCCTTAGTAGTATATTTAGAAGATCTATTATTTGTAATACTTTAAAGATTTGATTGTAATATTTAACACACTCTGTTTTTATGAGGGGTCTGCTTATGTGAAGAACTGTCGGAAATTAATGGAATTAAATGTGTGCCAGAATTCTGTTTATGACTGGATAAGAGAGAAAGAAAATTAAATGAACATGATAGGAAAAAAACATATGGTCATTCAAAAATAGTGTATTAACCATAAATGATTTACATTTTAATCCTAATCTTCTCACAGCACCAGCTGAGCAAGTTCTTTTTTATTCCCCCCCCTAGGAGTCAAAGGCTGTAAATATTTTTTCTGTATCTCATTGTCCTTGGATAATTTAAGAAGTCTAGATTATTTCACTGATGCTTTAGCAAACCCCTGAATGTCCTCTGTAATAGCGATGGTCCATATTGGATCAGCCATGTAGCTCTGTGATTTATGGATTATTATGACCACTTCTTCGTGGTTCATCTGAATGTAGACATTCCTATCTTTGGCTGGATAATTATGAGTCTTTGCAGAGCTGATCAATCTATTCCCTCTTCTGTACACTAGTCACTGTCCAGCCATCTGATTGGAACATCTAAAAGAATTGGCATTTCAGCCTTGCCCTCTCAGTGTGGCTACTGCAGGAATGGAGACCAAGGGAGACACTAGTCAAACTAACTTGGCAAAACTAAGAAGTGCACTACTAAAAAAAAAACTCAAAGAAACAAAACAAAACAAAACAAAAAAACAACCCAAAACTGATGTGTCAAAGCTAACAAGAAGAATAAAAAAAAATTGGAGTTTATGAAGCAAATCATAGAAGTTCCAAATATAAATATCATATTTGTATCTTATATTTGGGCAATTATAGATAATATATAATATATAACTAATAATATATAACATTATATATTATACAACAATAATATGTAAAATAATGACTACAGTAAAAACACTAGATATTTCACTTCAAAGTCAGAAATATTGGCATTAGATATATTAAATACTTGAATTTCTGAAAAACATCAAAGACATTATAACATTAAGAAATAGATTTCAGTTTTGTTCTGTCATATTTCTTCAATCACTAGAAGTGTGCAGCAGTGTTCTTTGAAATTATCAGATAGGTAGTATATCCTTGATAAGCTAATTAATGAATTAGGCATCTTAGATAAAACAAATGTTGACTGCATATCTTGTTGCCAAGGTCCTCTTATGTAAAATTTCACATTGTGAACATGGCATATGCTTAGAATAAATGAACTTAGTGATACTCTAGTCAAAGCTAAGATTTTACCAGCCATCTTTAAAGTGCAGCATGTACTAATTTATAATTTTACAGTGGTGTAAATTTAAATCACTACCAGAGACTGGCCTTTTAGTGAAGGAGCCCAGTGGGTGGCCAGCAGCCACACTCCTGGGTAACACTATGTTCTGGTTGACTCATGACATCACTCTGGAGTTATCATTGGTGAGAATGTTGGAAATTTGGAAAGCTGAGAAATTATTTGGTTCTCTCCTTTGAGAATGTAAAAAATATAATTTTTAGATGCTGTAGAATTGATGTTTTGGATGAGTACAATTCTTTTAAATTTCAAAATTGATAATAACCACTAGGTATATATATCTCACTGACATTGTATATATAAGAACAACTATAATTCCATTGTAGAGAAAACAAATAATTTTTTATCCAAAAGATTCATGCCATGTCATGTTTTTCATATGTATAAATTATATAGATTCCAAAACATCTGTATAATTTTCTTCATATTTGACACAATTTGCATGAATTTTTAAAAATTTACTGAGTTTTCTTTCTTGGACTATGTTTCAAAGACTGCCTTCTGATTGATTTATGCATATCCCCTTTCACATTTTATATTTTGGGTGGAAGTAAAAAGTGATACATACATGGAATAGTGTAATGAGAAATAAATGAGCTATTGACTTTTTAATTGATGTCTGGGTTTTTTTTTCTTCTTCTCTTCCCCCTCCCCCTCCTCCCC